>NC_142738.1:7987500-8080000 GCF_051943395.1 Hippocampus bargibanti | reverse complement strand
TTTGCAAGGTGGTGATGGCGACTGTGGATCCCAAAAAGCAGGCAGGAGGGAGCAATAGGTTGTGTTTGACAAATTGTATTAAAATAAAGACAGCAGGAACAAAATGTAAAACATCAAAATCATCTGAAGAGAAAAAATACAAAGTATCAAAAGAAAACCAAGATTAAAAGCCCGACAAGGTGAAACAAACACGAGCACAGCATATAATCCATACACAGTGCATACAATTGCATACAAAGCATACAACAATGACCCACTCACGAATGGTCGTGCCGGGAGTCCTTTTGAGTGCCACTGATTGGGAACGACCAGCAACTGCGAGGCAGCAGGCAGGGCTGACAGCGCTACCCGTTGGTCGCCAATCCGAATGTGGCAGTCCGCCACTGATCGGGACGACCAGCACCTGAACAGGTCAATCAGATTCCAACAGTCATACAAAAAACTGGACTGCACTTCTTAAGCATTGAATTTATTTAGACATCATATAAATAAATAAATAAATAAATAAATAAATAACTAAATAAATAAACATACATACATACATACATACATACATACATACATACATACATACATACATACATACATACATACATACCTACATGAATGAACGATTAATTAATTAATTAACAATATTTAAAAAGAAAGCACAATAGGACAACTCACTAAAGCCATGTTGTTGTTTTTTCAAAATTGTTTCCTTTGCGACATGTGTTTGAATTGAATGAATTGCGCAGCCCTATTAATGTAAACATTAAACTTCGTCTTCCCTTTGTTTTCACACAACATTGTACTGGAGAGCGCGTCGCAGATGAGGGCTAATTTTCAAACATCCCAGTCTACAAGAGCTTATGCGATCCACTGTGCACCGCACCAGGGAAAGGATTCATGAGCCCAAGTGCAGGAGATTCTTGTCCTCATTATAGTCATGTAAGCCGCCAACTAATTGTTCACTTAAGTAATGAGACATAAGAATGACTCAAGCCGGAGAGCTCTACGCGCATACATTCGGCTTGCCGATACTTAAAGCACTGATGGGGCCTCTTTCTCTCTATCCGCAGTGCCCTCATCTTCTGATGCATTTATTTTGCAGCACTAAACGAGAAAGCAAAAGAGAAAGCCAGGCTAGCCTGTGGAGAGAACAACCAACATACACACTCACACAAAATCCTTTCAAGAATGTCAACAAAAGATTCACCCTTTCTCGCCGCACTTTATTGTCATGTTGATAGCCTGGCTAAATAGAGACCGGAATTTTGAAATGCACCTTTTTACCTAATGGAAAAACACAGTTGTAAAATGGATTCGGTTTCATTAATGGTCATTATGCAATGCAGTGAAGGGAGGATGTTGAAAGCTTGATGTGTGTGTTTTTTGTGTGTGTACACGTTCAGTATTTCATGTGCTGTGATAAGCAAATGAAACCAAATTTTCTGGCTTTTGTGCCATGAAGGACATACTACAGACCTGCCAACTACTCTGGTTTTGAAGTAAAAACTACAGTTTTCATTATCCCATTCCGGGTTATGGTTTAATAATGAAAATTACGGTTTCCAATAAAAACAATAAATCCAAAATCATCAAAATACTAAGTACTGTACTCAACGTTAATTCAAAACACGAGAATAGGTGATCGGCACAGTGCTAACTGTTAGCTTCTCTTAGATGAAGTACAGGTCTTTCCGAGAATCCATAGTGATGGCTTATTCCTGGAATCAAGACTCAAAAGTTAGCGTCATTTTTATCATTGTCGTGTAATGGCATCTGTCGGAGAAAAAAAAAACAACAAAAAGTGTGAAAAGTAAAAGAAAACTACAGTCGTTTTGTGAGGAATACTCCCAAGCATTTCCAGCAGTTAGTCTTTGCTCAAGAAAAGGTGAAAATGATGCGAGTTTGAGTTTCATGCCCGTCAACCTCTGGCTAATAGCTGCTCATATAAATGATTACAATTCCCGTATAAAAGTTGGCGTACGGCAAGCGGAACAAGGGGAAATGCAGACAGTTTACTGCGCATGCGGAGTAACCTGCACCCCAGCGTATTACGACACTTTTCGGGTTTCAGAAGTTTGCCGGTATGCATACTGCTTCATACCTGTCAACCGGCCGAATTTTGCCATATTCTGTACGATTTTTGCACATTTCTAGATATGTACGGCATACAAGAAAGGTTATACGGCAACGGCAAAATATTATTTTGAGATATTTTCGATTCCGTTTTCATCAATAAATCTTCTTTTCCTTTCGAATTTTCCCTTTATGGGGTCGCCACAGCGAATCAGTGTCCTCCATCTTCAGAGGTTTGATCCGCATGTTTGTTTTGGCCAAGCGTTTACGTTGGATGCCCTTCCTGACATAACCCTTTGTATTTATCCGGGCTTGGGACCGGCACAAGAAGACACTGGCTACAGAACAAGCAACTCTATGAACTTAATAAAGATGAACATACTCAGTAAAAGGCTCACAAACACATAATGGTCATCGGCACAGCGGCATTCACAACAAACCAAAACTATACTCACCGTTTTCGTCATTCAATATTAGCGGGAATGTTAATTATAAAAAAATATTGCTTCTTTTAAAAAGTGAAGTTGATCCCAGAGAAAACAAGTCCGTGCAAAAAGTCTCGAGAAGAAACAAAATTTCCGAAAAGACAAGTTCTGGTCAAGTGTAATTTTATTTTGAAATCAGTTACAATACATACAATATTTTGCTGCTGCGCCTATTCGTCCTGACTCCGCTGCGCTGTAGCGTGTTTTTCTACTCAAGGAGTTTTTCTCCGAGAGAAGAACATTGTTATCGGTGGTTGTTGGCACGCTCTCTTTTTTTTTGTCTTTCTTTTTTAGAGAATAGAGAACAGCTCATGAGAGAACAGCTCATGGAGCATTCTGCTCCAGTGTGTTTGATTTTATTCTGCTTTGTTTGTTTGCATTGTTGTTTCTTTTACTTTGTTTGCACATTTGCATGCCATTAATAAAAAAAACTGTTTTTTTCCCCTGAAAAAAAATCCGCGATGCACTGAAGCCGCGATAAGTGAACCGCGAAGAAGCGAGGCATCACTGTACGTGTAAATATGTTGTAACTTGTTAAAAGTATTCATGTTTACATGTGAAATTATTTTGTTCATAAAATTGCGCAATGAAATATTACACACACATGTGTTTTTTTTTTCTCAATAAGTAAGGAAAAATTGAGCCGTTAGTAACGTCACAGTTTCTCTCAGGTTGACAGCTATGCTGTTTGATCAAATGTACATTGCACATTTGCAATCCAATCATGTGCCTTTATGGCCATATGCTCTTTACTCCTTTTCCTCGTCTCACCACCAGGCCAGGGATGACATATTGAATGGATCCCACCCTGTCTCCTTTGATAAAGCCTGTGAGTTTGCAGGAATCCAGGCTCAGATCCAGTTTGGACCCCACGTGGAGCACAAACACAAGCCTGGATTTCTTGAGTAAGCGTTTTGTACTCGGTTGCATTCGCTTCAATGATTACAATGGTTCTGTACGCTATAGTACTACTTTTAAAGGACAACCGACATCACTTTTTTGTTTCTTAACAGACATCAGAAAAACGTTTTATAGCAACTAAAATACCCAAAACACACAGGGTGATATTTTTAGTCAAATGCAAAACACAAATAAAAATGACTTAAAGGGTCCAAAATCTGCTAAAAAATGAACCCGGAAGTGGCCAGTTTCAAAAGGACCCGCCCCCATTTCGTGACGTCACACCAAGACGTCTTGCCTTGCTCGAGAATCAAAACAATGGCTTCAGATTCGGAGAAGATGCTTTCTTGTTACTCGTCCAATTATGAATATGATTCAAATAGTTCTGAAGAGGAAAGCATACATGATTGCAATCGATTAAATAATTTATTCCATGCCATTTTGAGGTATCTGGGGGCTGGAAATGTAGCACAAAAAGAGGCAGAAAATGGCGACAAAGCTTCTGTAAGGAATTAATCAGCGCGTTTCCACAGGCTGATTAATTCCTTATATGGAGCTTTGTCGCCCTCTTCTGCCTCTTTTTTGGTGCTACACGAAGTTTTCAGACCAGCCAAGTACAGCCAAATGCATTGACGTGACGTGAAGGACTGCTACAATGTGTCCTTTTTCGGTCAGGGGTGTTCCTTCAGTGACGTAACGTACAGACTCGTCACCAACTCAAAAACAAGACTTCCGGAATATTCAGCGCGAGTCTTAAAATGTAAAATATAGCTATATGCGGTGGAATCTTTGTAAAATACGCTCAGTATAAGTCATTTAAAGCCATTTTACAAATTATGGACACAACTTGTCCGGAGACGTCGGTTGTCCTTTAAATAGTCACTTTCCAGCTGTGCATGTAAGATGATGTTTTCCATCACATATGTTATTTCCCCTTCTGGGAAACTCCAGGGGTGGATATCAGCTGTTAGAACTGTTTTCAACTCTCGAGGCAGTGGAGCAAGAATGACCTCATATGTTGAGCTATAGTCACAGAGAGGGGAATGCCTGTCGGTCAACAACAGCAAACATGTAAAAATGTCATTTCTTTCCAATAGCCTGAAGGAATTCTTGCCGAAAGAATACATCAAACAAAGGGGGTCAGAGAAGAAAGTATTCCAAGTATGTATATATTCCATCATTTTGGGGATATTGTACAATTGTTAAAATAAATTTGATATATGTTGACAGTATGTTTGAAGTGCACACCGCAAATGGTAGTCCGCAGTAAATTTTAATCAGAGATGATCTTTTATGTCCTGTAAGTTATTTTTGTCAATGATTTGAAAGTATGCCTTTTCCTTTTTTTCTAGAACATCAGGTTTTTGGAATACAGTATTTTGATTTTATTGTTTATTTTTTTTACATTTAGCCCATAATAGTTTGTAATGTGGATTTGACCATGTCCATGAATTTTCATTAGAAAACACACCTTGCTGAACCCAACACTTAAATAAATCAAAATATATAGTTGAACCACATCTTACATTATGATGATGCTGATTATGATGATGCTGATTATGATAACGATGATGATGATGATGATGATGATGATGATGATTATTATTATTATTATTATTATTATTAAAAGCTGATGTGCAAGAGAAAAATAATGGGGGATTCGTAGTCAACACAAAAAAAATGCATCCAGAGAAGTTTAAATAAATGTCAGATTTTTTTTAACTCATTCACTGCCAGACGATGTGCAAACCATGTGTCCACTCCAGTGCCAGGGTTTTTGTCATTTTCACTCAAATTCTAGGACCCACTGAATATTAAGTTTTTGGACTACATAAACATGCAATTAAGCGTAAGAAACCATAGACTCTCTTCTTTCATCAGGAAGAAAAGAGTTCATTCTTAAGTTGTATGGGTGTGGAGTTATCTGAGCTTGAAATGGGGGTGGCTGTAAAAAATACAATACAATACATTGATTTATATAGCGCTTTAACAACAGCTGAAGCTGCAACAAAGCATTAACATGGACAAAAGATAAACGCTACTCCCTCGTGGAAGAGAAAAACATTGCCAGATGTCTAACTAGTGCTTTATCGGCACCCCCCATAAGAAAAACCAAAACCCAAACAAATTCGGGAATGTCGGTTCATTTCACACTTTTCAATACCCGAATAAATTCGCGTATGGCAGTGAATTATTTTATAAAAGTAATTATTTGGATGATGCGATATGTATTTTTTTAATTGTATTTTCTACACGCAGGATCATAAAAACTGTGGAGAGATAACTGAGATCGAAGCAAAAGTGAAATATGTGAAACTGGCCAGATCATTGCAGACATATGGAGTGTCCTTTTTCCTGGTGAAGGTAAGGACCCAACCTTATGGTTACTTTTTTGTTGTTGTTTTTTAATTGTAATTCGTACTTATATGGCTGAGTCGTTTCACTTGGAAATATTCTATTTTTTTCACATTTTTTTAGACTCAGTCTGTGTATGTATATTTATTTGATATTATTCAGTATTGTTTAATGTACCTCCTGTAGTATGTTTGTAAAAGTCTGTGAATTTTTTTATACGATTGGGTGGGGCTAATGGAAGGAGAAACACTGTTTTGGTGAAATTATTGAAAGCTAGCTAGCTTGAATTATTTGAAGGACAACTGACACCATTTTTTTGTTTCCAAACTGACATCAGAAAAACGTTTTATAGCATCTAAAATACCCAAAACACTCAAGCTGATATTTTTAGTCAAATGAAAAACACCAATGAAAATGACTCAAAGTCTCCCAAAACTATTTCAAAAAGAAGGAAGGAAAACACATAAATAACGCGATAGTGAATCGTTGTGTGTTGCACCAAGACTACTATTTGATGCTAGTTGAAATAAATTCCCAGCAGACAAATCAGGCCATTTCGAACGGAGCTTGGGCGCCATCTTGTGCATTTTCCGGGACGCTACATTGGAGTCCTGACGACTGGAATTGATATGGAAGTATACTTAATCGATTACAAACATTTATGCTTTCCTCTTCAGAACTATTTGAATCATATTCATAACTGTATGAGTAACAAGAAAGCATCTTCTTCGAATCTGAAACCATTGTTTTGATTCTAGAGCAAGGCAAGACGTCCTGGCGTGACGTCACGAACAAGGGGGCGGGACCTTCTGAAACTTATACTTTCTGAGGTCATTTTGAAGTAGTTTTGGGACACTTTAAGTCATTTTTATTGGTGTTTTGCATTTGACTAAAAATATCAGCCTGCATGTTTTGGGTATTTTAGATGCGTTTTTCGTTTTTTCGTTTTTCTGGAAACAAAAAAAATGGTCCTTTAATGTACCTCCTGTAGTATGTTTGTAAAAGTTTGTAAAATGTTTTATCACATTGGGTAGAGCTACTGGAAGGAGGAAAACTCACTGTTTATGTGGAATTATTTAAAGCTGAGGATATAGGACTTTTAATCAGCTAGCTAGCTACCTAGCTTGTATTTGAGAAAATCTCATTGGATTTAGACATTGTCCGTAGTTTTCTGCGTAACAACATCACTTTTGCCCAGAGCAAGATGTTATGAAGCGACATTTATTATTGAAAATGTTATAGATTGTACACTTCATGTGGGAAAAAAATGTCTCGATGTTTATTTGAAATATTACAGGCTTATGAAAACTAATTACGAGCTTAATGAGCTATGCATTACTTTGTACTCTGATCGTCTCGTGACGGTAGCGGTTCTGTTATTTTGTGGTTTGTGGCAGTCTTGCGTGAGACCATAATCAGGTTGCACCCGCGGGTATCATAAAGATTTGCTACCCTCGGCCTTTTTCATGAACTTTGAGGAAAGTAGCAGTATTGGATCGCAGCTCATCATAATGGATGTTAAATGGCACTTTTCAGCCTGTAGTTAAAGTACATGACAAGGTTCAGATTAGCTTTGCCTGTACGTCAGGGCGTGCACGACGAAATGCACGAGCGCTTTTCTGTGTTCGATCAGTAAACGTAATGATGGAGGATTTGAAATGCTATTAAATAATTCAGAGCAACTGCACTCTGCTGCTGTTGCGAACAGAGGCTCAAGCACACACCTGGGTTTGTTGACATGGCGGCTGAGTTTTTTTAATCTGCCATTTATCTTCTGTCGGTCTTTAATCACCACCGGCTTTTGTTTGGCAGGAGCTCTTTCGCCGTAAACATCACAGATGTGAAAAAAGTGTGCGCAAGCAATGTTTTGTGAGTGTTTGTGAGTATCAGCGTAAAATGAAATTCTCCTTTAATGCAATTTCCTGCAAACCTTGAACAAAATGAATTAATAGAAAATGGACTTAGACACTCATGTAAATTCTTATCCTGTGACTGTAAAGCACCGGTGTCAAAGTCAAGGCCCGGGGGCCAAATCCGGCCCGCCACATCATTTTTTTCAGCCTGTGAAAGCAAATCAAACTTGTTAAATTCCATGATGATTGCTAAAATCTGAGCCAAAATTTTATATTTTTGGATGTCAACCACAATAAAAGTCATTATTCTTGACTTCAGATTTGAAAACGAGTTATTCATTAATTTGCTGTGTGCTCTATATGTAATATTTGAAGGGATTTAAACATTCTAATGAGTTCCCCAAATTCATAACGGCCCTCGAGAGGAAACCATAACTACAATGTGGCCCGCGGCAAAAAATGACTTTGACACCCCTGCTGTAAAGTGACCTTGAGAATTTTGAAAGGCGCTTAGAAACGAAATGTATTATTATTATTAGTAGTAGTAGTAGTAGTAGTAGTAGTAGTAGTAGTAGTAGTAGTAGTAGTATAAATTGAATTGGGAATGTCATGATGAATTGAAAACTGATTAAAGCACTGGTCAGACCTATAGTCATGTTTCCCCCTCCCACAAGGGGGCAGCATTTGCCTTTTGTACAGCCACCCTCATTTCGAGCTCAGATAACTCCAGACCCATATAACTTCGGAATTAACTTTTTTTTTTGTTCATAAAACATGTTTTTTCTTTTCCACAGGGGGCAGCATTTCCTTTTTTTTTTTCGATTTTTGCGCTTTGTTTCAGCTTCAGTTATTGTTAAAGCGCGATATAAACCAATATGTATGTATTGCGTGGTATTTTGGACATCTGCCCTCATTTCAAGCTCGTATAACGCCAGACCCATATAATTTAGGAATAAACATTTTTTTCTGATAAAAGAAGAGCGTCAAAGGTTTCTTACGCTGCATTGAATGTTTATGTAGTCCTACAACTCAGTACTCTGAGGGTCCTGCAATTTGAGTAAAAATGACAAAAACCCTGGCACGGGAGTGGACACATTTTTGCACACATTCTGGCAGTGAATGAGTTAAACAGTGAAAATGATTTCCAGATTATTTTTCCTTTTTTTATTACGTTCCAAAACATACTCGATGGAACTCTATGGAACAAAGTCATTAAGCAGATTTTAAAATGAGGCATTCATTTTGTTAAAAAAATATCTTAACGATTTCAAGGGAATCGAAATCAGGAACTAACAATCGGGAAATCAAATTGGAACAACCTACACCTCCGGACAAGTTTTGTCCATAATTTGTAAAATCACTTCAAATGACTTCGACTGAGCGCATTTTACAATTCCACCGCATATAGCTATATTTTACGTTTTAAGACAAGCACTGAATAATCAGGAAGTCTTGTTTTTGAGTTGATGACGATGCCTGACATGACATCACGTCAGGAACGCCCATGACCGAGAAAGTTACACGCAATGCATTTTGGGTACTTTGTTTGGTCTGAAAACTTCATGTTGATCCGTGTTGATGGCAAAATTAGAATGAAAACACATAAATAACATGATGGTGAATCGTTGTGCGTTGCACCAACACTACTATTTGATACTAGTTGACACAAATTCCCAGCAGACAAATCAGCCCATTCCCAACGGAGCTTGGACGCCATCTTATGCATTTTCTGGGACGCTACATTAGAGTCCTGACGGCTCGAATTGATACGCAAGGATTTCTTTAATCGATTGCAAACATTTATGCTTTCTTCTTTGAGTCATATTCATAACTGGATGAGTAACAAGAACGCATATGAACTCTCTGAAGCCATTGTTTTGATTCTAGACCAAGGCAGTGTGTGACCAATAGTGATGTCACAAACAAGACTTTATGAATCTGCCCAGTTTCAAGCACATTTTGTGGCAGTTTTGGGACACTTTCAGTCATTTTTATTGGTTTTTTGACTAAAAATATCGTGTTTTGGGTATTTTAGATGCTATAAAACGTTTTTCCTGAAGTCATTTAGGAAACAAAAAATGGTGTCGGTTGTCCTTTAAAGGAGGTCTGCGGTGGATATCTATTGCCCCCACGAAGTGAGCTCCAATGTAATGAATTTCTAGTGGGCAGGGGGAGTCGGTCTAGCTCAATGCTGTAGCGCCCGCTGACAGTGACTAAAGCCTGTGGAGAGCCTGCTCGATAATGCTGCAGTTAAATAAGACTGAAATCTGCTGGGTCAGTTCACAGCTGCCCTTGCGCTTCGTCAGCGGGGCTCAGAACGCCACAGACGCAACATCTGTATTAACACGGCATCCGCGTCTCAAATGAATCATCTTGTGGAGGTGTGTAGCATGAATATGATGTGATGTTTTTTTTTCTTCTTCCTCTATCCGACAGGAAAAGATGAAAGGTAAAAATAAGTTGGTCCCACGCCTGCTGGGGATAACCAAAGAGTCTGTGATGCGAGTCGACGAGAAGACCAAGGATGTGGTGCAGGAGTGGCCGCTGACGACGGTCAAAAGATGGGCCGCATCGCCGAAGAGCTTCACCCTTGTAATGTTTGACTCTCACAAACTCTTGTTACCATGTTCTCATGCTGTGCACCTAATCAACATTCCATGATGTGTGCGAATCCTAAATTCAAACCTTTCCGATCGTTTATACAACATTGAGATTTCTCAAAATTATTGAGACAATATCTACTGGCTGGCAATTTTATCAAACAGAACAATTGATGCCTTCGGAGGATTGTTCAGACTTTCAATGTATTATTTATCTCCCCGCATTTTTTTTCTTTTTGTGTTATCGTCAAGCTTAGTGATGTCGATGTGTCAACTAAAGCGCATGCAGCAGAAGGAGACTCATTTTTGGCTCTTTGAACTTTTAACTCATTCACTGCCAAACATGGACAAATATGTGTCCACTCCAGTGCGAGGGTTTTTGTCATTGTCACTCGAAATTCTCAGACCTAAAGAATATTGCGTTTTAGGACTACATAAACATTCAATTCACCGTAACAAAAACCTTAGATTCTCTCCTTTATCAGAAAAAAAGAGTGAATTCCTAAGTTATATGGGTCTGGAGTTATTTGAGCTAAAAATGGGGGCGGATGTACAAAATATAATACAATACATATTGATGTATATAGCGCTTTAACAACAGCTGAATCTGTAACAAAGCGCTAACATGGACAAAAGGCAAATGTTGAACCTTTGTGCAAAAGAAAAAAACATTGCCAGAGGTCTGACCTCCGCTTTATCGGCCCCCATGCAAGAAAAAACAAAAACGGAACAAATTCGGGAATGGCGCTCTATGTCTTATTTTCAATTCCCGAATCTTCTTCTTTTCCTTTCGGCTTTTCCCTTCAAGGGGTCGCCACAGCAAATCAGTGTCCTCCATCTTTAGAGGTTAAATCCACACTTGTTTTCATCAAGCTTTTACGATGCCCTTCCTGACACAACCCCTCTCTATTTATCCGGGCTTGGGACCGACTCAAGAAGACTTATGCCCCTTTGTGGCTCCAGAAGAAGCAACTCACTCAGTAAAAGGCTCCCAAACGCAAAATGGTCATTGGCACAGCAACATTCAAAAAAGCAAAAATGCAATAAAACCGTACAAACCACTTTGCCCGCTTTCCGCGTTCGGTTTTGATCTTCGACCTTTATCTTTTCCTAAAGCATGTCCATTCTCGCTGTCTTGTCTGGTAATGGCAGTAAATGAGTTAGGGCAGCATTTTTTTTTAGATGCATTGCTTCTTATTTTTAATCAGGTCTACAGTGGAAACTTGCATTTCTGAAAGTTTTGGATTTGCATAGTCACAGATTTTTGTCAATTATTTGTTCAATTTTTTGTTTCTAGTTGTTTTAAAAGACAACCGACGTCTCCGGACAAGTTGTGTCCATAATTTGTAAAATGGCTTCAAATGACTTCTACTGAGCGTATTTTAATAAGATTCCACCGCATATAGCTATATTTTACGTTTTAAGACTCTCGCTGAATATTTCGGAAGTCTTGTTTTTGAGTTGGTGACGAGTCCGTACGTGATGTCACTAAAGGACCGCCCTTGACCGTAAAAAAGACGCACTGTAGCGGTCCTTCCATCACGTCAATGTATTTTGCTGTACTTGTTTGGTCTGGGGACCTCGTGTTGCACCCAAAAGCCGCCAGAAGACCAGAAGAGGGCGTCCAATCGCCATATAAGGAATTTATCAGCCTGTGGAAACGCAATAGACTGTCATGTCCACAAGAGTTCGCCATTTTGTGCCTCTTTTTTGGGTGAGAGATTTTCCCCCAATGTTGCCTCAAAATGGCACAAATAAATTCTTTAATCGATTGCAAACATGTATGCTTTCCTCTTCAGAACTATTTGAATCATATTCATAACTGGATGTGTAACAAGAAAGTATATTCTCCGAATCTGAAGCCATTGTTTTGATTCTGCAGCAATGCAAGACGTCTTGGCGTGACGTCACGAACTGGGGGCAGGACTTTCTGAAAATGCCCAATTCGCAGCTCAATTTTTTGCAGATTTTGGACACTTTAAGTCATTTTTATTGGTGTTTATATGGTGCATTTGAATAAAAATATACTGCATGTTTTGGGTATTTTAGATGCTATAAAATGTTTTTCTGGTGTGAGTTAAAAAACAAAAAAGTGACGTCGGTTGTCCTTTAAGGTTTGTTTTCAGTGTTTTTTCCTCCTCATGTTCGGGGGGTAAATGCATCATGAATTTTCATTAGCATTTTTTACTTAATATTTTGGTGTATATTTTTATTTTTCAAAGCTTTTGAAAGCATTTTTTTTTTTGGGTGAAAGGTATTTTTGTACCCTCCTCCCCCCACCTTCTGCTTTTCTTATGTCACATGCATCAAAGCCTGCTTGATTTTCCTTTGGTTTAGAGCTGGAATAATGAAAGCTTTTATATAGTTATGATTTATTTGTGAGTCTGCTTGGTGTTCTATGGAATGCGGCAGAAATATTTGGTCAACATTCAAATGCTCCGATTCAATTACCATTTGACTGACCTTGATTCTTTCTTTTGCCCGAAAGGATTTTGGTGAATACCAGGAGAGTTATTACTCTGTCCAGACTACAGAAGGAGAACAAATATCCCAACTCATTGCTGGATATATTGACATCATTTTGAAAAAGGCAAGCCCAAAATATGCTGATCTTTTAATCTATTGGGCCTGGTTTTACTTTAGATTTTGTCTCCTACCCTCACAGAAGCAGAGTAAGGATCGCTTTGGCCTTGAGGGAGATGAGGAGTCCACCATGTTGGAGGAATCGGTTTCCCCTAAGAAGTAAGAAGTGTTTATCTTTCATTGATTTTTGTTGTATGACAGGTATTAGCTTTCAGTATTGCTAAAATATATGGACAAGACTATTAGATTTAAATCATTCACTGCCATTCACGAATTTATTCGGGAATTGATGACAAAGAGCGCCATTTTCAAATTACTTTTGGTTTTGTTTTTCCATGCTTGGGTGCCGAGAAAGCGCTGGCCATGGCCTCTGACAATGTTTTTTTTTTTTTTCCACAAGGGGGCAGCATTTCCTTTTTTTTTTCATGTTACTGCTTTGTTCCAGCGTCAGCTGTTGTTAAAGCGCTATATAAACCCATATGTATGTATTGCTTTATATTTTCGACAGCCGCCCTCATTTCAAGCTCATATAACTCCACTATTAACTATTTTATCATCTGTGGCTCCTGGAATTCACGTGATAATGACAAAAACCCTGGCACTGGAGTGGACTAATTTTTGCACGTCTGGCAGTGAATTAGTTAATATAATAATAATAATAATAATAATAATAATAATAATAATAACAACAGCACCAACAACAATAATGAACTACTATAATAATAATGTATTGTTATTATAGTAATTCATTATTATTATTATTATTATTATTATTATAAATTACTATAATAATAATAATACATTATTACTATTATTATAAATTACTATAATAATAATACATTATTATTATTATTATTATTATTATTATTATAAATTACTATAATAATAATACATTATTACTATTGTTATAAATTACTATAATAATAATAATACATTATTATTATTATTATTATTATTATTATTATTATTATTATTAATTATTATTGCCGTCTCTTAAAATAGAAGTAAATACAGAATTCACATTTATCCCACATTTTCCTCCACAATAAATATTTTGAAGTTTTGGAGTTTTTATTTATGGTTTTAGTGTCTCAATATTATCATAGATGGATGTCATATTTGTTTGTAGTATTTGAATACTATCAAAGAAAATCCCATAATTCCCGGTCATGTCATTGCACGAGTTGCTGTTATTATTTTTGACCACAAGTAAAGCGTTATCATTTGGAGCTTACGATATCACAAAGGTTAAGACATCATGTCTTGGAAATAGATTTATGCAGTCATTTTCATTTCCCAGCTGGCTGTTGTTTCTCCCAGTTTCCCCAAGTGCCCTGCTGACTGATGGAAACTAATGCAATGCTTGTTTTGCGCTCAATCAACACTCGCGCACACACACACACACACACGTGCGCGCACACATACACACACACACACACACACACACACACTCTGGAAATTTGTATTCACCATAAATCCACAGGGTTCTCTGGTACAATTGCACATCGTCTATTCGATGTTCTCACTCCCAAACAAATTGCTGTTCCTCCCTTTCCCCAAAAATAAAAAAACAATGTAATATATACAACAGTCATAATTTGTTCCAAGTAGGAGAACTTTTGAAGAAAATCATTCATCTGAATATGCTTACTTGCCATGGCAACAAAACATTTGTGTAAGCATTGTTTTAATCACGGATGAAGTGTTTACAAGAAGGGCTTTCAGCCCGCGTTTCAGTTGTTGCCTTCCGGCAAGACGTCGTTTAAGTGACAGCTTGTTTGATGACATTACATTCTGCGATTGCCAAAACAATGACCCCATCCAGCAAGTATGACTGAAAGCCAACAAGCGGTTGGATAGCAACAATTTTACACTCACTTTTTATATACTGTAATTGTTGTCATTACTGAATATATTTGTCGTTGTAACCGCTGTCCGTGAAAGGGGTAATCCCCAAAGACTCTGGTCATGATGATAATATTATTAATAATAATAATACATTTCATATATAAGCGCCTTTCAAAACTCTTAAGGCCACTTTACAGTAACAGGATATGTTTTTCTGTGGGTGAGCAGCGGCAGCCACACGCGCCACCGTTCACTCAACCAGGAATACCTCAAATAGATAAAAAGTTAGCTAGCTAGCAAGTAGATAACTAATAGATAGCTTCTTCTTTTCCTTTCGGCTTTTCCCTTCAGGGGTCGCCACAGCGAATCAATGTCCTCCATCTAACCTGGTTTTGTGCATCCTCTTCTCTCACACCGGCTACCTTCATGTCCTCTTTGACAACCTCCATAAACCTCCTCTTCAATCTTCCTCGCGGTCTCCTGCGTAGCGGGATAATAAATAGCAATAATAAGTAAATAAATGGCAGCTAATAGATAGCTAGATAGCCACATTATATAGTTCTTTTCACCTCTCTCCTCTCGTCTCAAGGTCCACCATTTTACAACAACAGTTCAACCGAGTGGGTCGGGTGGAGCATGGCTCAGTAGCCCTTCCAGGTATCATTCGCTCCGGGTCCGCGAGCAACTCTGATACTATCAATGTAGGCACCATGCCCTCTGCCCAACAACAAATCACCGCTGGACAGATGCACAGAGGACACATGCCACCGCTGGTGAGTTTATAATTTATAAGGTCATCAAGTGCCACAGATAAATACTGCCGGTGGTTCCTGACCAGTGAGTAGGACACATTAGTGTCATCAGGTTTGCCATGGGAAATGATATATCAAGTACAACGATGAAAAGGTTTCTTCAGCCGTCATCTGTACTTTTTTGAAGGTATCGGACGTTTCGCTTCTTATCCAAGATGCTTCGGGGGAGTAGAGGACCAATCCCTGCGGCCCCACCGATTGTTCCTACATTCCTGACTAATGACTGGCCTGAATTCCCCACTCCCTCCGGTATCACCTCATCAGCATTACTAATGTTGCCTAACCGGTCGGTTGCCTAACCAATCGGTGGGGCCGCAGGGAGTGGTCCTCTGCTCCCCCCAACCTGAGAGTAGGGACCTATCATAGCAGTGTCCGGCACCTGCCATGACTGGACATTAGGGTTATATATATAGGGCCGATACTACCAGTAAGACTTTAGTTCGCTGAAGAAGCATCTTGGATAAGAAGCAAAACGTCTGACACCTTCAAAAAAGTACAGATGACTGCTGAAGTAACCTTTTCATCGATGGACCACTCCTGTACGACTGAGATCTTACACAGACATATCGAGTACAAGTAATTTGGTCCCAAAAAATTGCGACAATGAATCTTTTTTTCAATAGTATTGGATTAGCCTTTATTAGTCTCACAGTGGAGAAATTTACATTTCACAGCAGTAAAGTGATGAAAGGAAGAGGAAAGGAAAGGAAGAAATAGAAAAACAAAATACAGGAGCTGCTGTAAAGGCAGCCAATCTCACTGCACCATCTTGAAGTCAAAATAACACAAAAAAGCTAAATAACAAATAATGTGACACAACACAAAAGACACAGTCATTCAATCTTAAGCACTGTCTGCACCCTCTTTGTCGTATTAAGCAGTTCGAGATAAAAGAGGAGAGGATCAAAGCGTCCTTTTCACCAATGGATCAGTTACGTCATGGTGAAATGTGCATGTCTGCTACAAGCTAAATGTTGAAAGCAAACACGGGGCTGCAGCATACATTGACGAAAAGAGATTGTCTTACATCTCCTGTCCCGCGTAAATCCGCTTCAATTCCAAGCCGCGACAATTCCACGTCTCCTTGAGTTGAGATGAGATAAGATGTCAAAAATTGATATAAGTTGAGATAAAATGAGAAAAGATTAGATAAAATGAGATACGATGAGATAAGATGTGAACTTGCAAACAACAAACAATTTTGCTCAATTAGTGTTTGCAAATTTGTCTAAACCACAGCTGTGGAATATGAAAAATACTTACTTACTGACAGCATGGTTGTTGCACAGGTGTGCCTCAGGTTCCACGCCCCGCCATAAAAGGACACTTTCATGTGTGTCACAGATTTTGACACGAGTTTTGAATGGGATGCGCAATCGACGTGCCTGCTTGCATTGAACGTGCATGTTTTCTTTCTTCAGCTATGTGAGCAAAATATAAAAGACATAACTGTACTCCTTTTGTGCATATAGAAAATGGAGGCCAAGTCGAAGTATTATTCATTGCAGATGTTATTGTCCTCATATTGAGCTTTCTTCTCAAAACATATTTTTTTCCCTGCTTGTCAGAATCTAGCCCAGCAGGCGCTGATGGGGACAATCAACAGCAGCATGAATGCTGTGCAGCAGGCCCAGGCTGACCTGGGACATGTCGATAATCTACCTCCTCTTGGCCATGACCTGGTGTGTCCTCTCTTCATACTCAACATGCCCACGGGCCACAAAAGAAGAACCACCTGTGTATTGTAATGAGATGCCCGACAAAAGCTGTAGCAAAAATTCCCCCTTTACAAATATAATAATGTCGGGTTTTGTTAGATAAAAAAGAACTAGCTGAATTGTTGATAGAACCCTTTCATGAGGTGTTTTTAGACATAATGAAGGGTCCACTGAGTACTTTTTCTATGAAAAATGTTTTACCCCTGATTGCACAATATGCCATCATGTCCTTAAACTCAGGTTTCACTTTTTTTTTTCGCCTCCTCTTAATGCATTATGATATTAACCACAAATGTTCACTTGCATGCCAGCATTTATACAGGATCAGGGTCTCCTAATGTGTCTAAAGCACCTTTTGTTTTTGCTTTTCCATTAAAAGGCATCCAGAGTGTGGGTTCAAAATAAAGTGGATGAATCCAAACATGAAATCCACTCGCAGGTTGACGCCATCACTGCTGGAACGGTATCGGTGGTCAATCTCACTGCAGGTAAAAAGGTCTAGTAGAGGTTAGAAAATGTGAGATTGAGATATGCATGCAGAAAAATTTCACATTATGAAGCACTAACATAGAAATGTTATTAGTCATACGGTTTGATTATTGTGATAATCATCTTGTTGATATGAATTGCATGTTAATGCGAGAAAAAAAAATCATACTGGATATTAATAACTCATACTGGCCAGTGGATATACACTGTTATCATTGTTGTTGTCCACTATTTGGTCCTAAAAAGATTCTGTGTGTGACTCATTGCTGTTCTATTTGCAGCTGTAGTTGATCTAAAACTTCATGGCCCCGGAAGATAAGGACTTTGAAAGAGAGCTTTTCAGTCAGCAAGTTGTTTGTTAGTTTTTGGAGAAAATGATCTTGAAAGATATTAGCCTGTCTCCTCAAGTGGTACAATCAGTCAGTTGCATTTGTGAGATAAAAATAGATTTTTGTTATGTTATTTTTGTTCTAATAGAGCTAAATCTTGAAATGAAAAGAAGGAAAAAACAGGATTTGGCCAAAACACAGCTTTAGGATTTTAAAAACTGGCAATAAAAAAAAAAAAAGGTAAATAACTAAAATATTAAATACATAAATACATAAATGAATACATGTAGACATGAATACATGCATAAATGAATAAATGTGATTGGATGAGCCTTTATTTATCTCACTATGGAGAAATTTACATTTTATAGCAGCAAAAACAAAATACAGGAGCTGCTGTAAAGGCAGCCACTCGCGCGACGCCATCTTGAAGTCAAAAACACAAAAAAAATATGTGACACAACAAAAAGGACACAGACAGTCATTCAATCGTTACATGAAGCAGTTCTAGATAAAGAGGAGAGGATCAAAGCCTCCTTTTCACCAGTGGTTCAGAGATGTCATGGTACAATGTGCATGTCTGCTACAAGCTAAATGTTGAAAGCAAATACAAAGCTGTAGCATCCATTGACACAAAGTGATTGTCTCACATCTCTTGTTCCATGTAAATCCACTTCAATTCCAACCGCGACAGTTCTACATATACGCATCGGCGCCCTGCGCTGACGCTCCTTCTCATCGCGGGCTCCTCAAGCCATGCATCCATCCTGCCGCAGACTGTCCAACAGCACCGACCTTTCTGGTGAACAAAGCAGGGCTGTGAAAATGCTGCCCATTACAGGCGCAAAAAAAGCACAATCGCCCCAGAGCTGTCCAGCGATGACAGCCAAATGGCACCGATATTCCTCCCAAATCAAAAACAGAACTGGCATATTCGTGCTGCCGAAAAGGCGCAACCGCTCAGCACAGTCCCCTCCTTGATGAATGTCGTGGCAAAAAATGTTGAAATGTGAAAAACAATCCGCATCCGGTCCACACGACGCACAAAAACACAATGTGACAAAAGAAAACACAAAGACAACACAAAAACAAAAAAAAACATGGCTTGTGAGAGCACTTGCAAACGGCTGCCTACTCGGGCGCCATCTTGGACATCTAAATAAATAAATATGTTAAAGTTTCAGTAATAATTGGATTGGATTTGCCTACTGCTACTGCAACTGCTATTGCTACTGGTAATGGTAATGGTAATAATACATTTATAAGCATCTTTCAAAAGTCTCAAGGTCACTTTACAGTCACAGGATAAGTTTTTCTGTGGGTGAGCAGCAGCAGCAGCCACACACGCCAACGTTCACTGAACACAGAAGAAACTGAAATAGATCTAGCAAGCTACCCATTAAGACAGGGGTGTCAAAGTCATTTTTTGCCGCGGGCCACATTGTAGTTATGGTTTCTTCTCGAGGGCCGTTACGAATTTGGGGAACCCATTAGAATGTTTAAATCCCTTCAAATATTACATATAGAGCACACAGCATATTAATGAATAACTCGTTTTCAAATCTGAAGTCAAGAATAATGACTTTTATTGTGGTTGACTTCCAAAAATATGACATTTTGGCTCAGATTTTAGCAATCGTCATGGAATTTAACAAGTTTGATTTGCTTTCGCGGGCCGAAAAAAATGATGTGGCGGGCCGGATTTGGCCCGCGGGCCTTGACTTTGACACCTGTGCATTAAGATAATACATAGCCAATCGATAGCTAATAGATAGCTAGCTAGATAGCCAGACAGCCATATAGCTAATAGATAGCTAGCTAGATGACCAGCCAACCAGCCAGAGAGCTAATAGATAGCTAGCTAGATAGCCAGACAGCCATATAGCTAATAGATAGCTAGCTAGATGACCAGCCAACCAGCCAGAGAGCTAATAGATGGCTAGCTAGATAGCCAGACAGCAGTGAGAATGGCCCCAAATTTCTTCCAAACAAGAAAGCATTTCCAACTTATTTCCATAGAAACAGTTTTATTGCTCCGATGATGAGGCAGTGTGTCAGGTTGCCGTTTGTATTGCTTGGCACCATTCCAACCTTTTTTGCTGGCTCTTAATCTTACCTCACCATCTGTTGGTTTACACTTCCTCTACCATTCACATTGAAGATTTGCTGCTTGATTTGCGGCACGCTTCCCTCCACAGGTGAGCCCACGGAAACTGACTACACAGCGGTTGGTTGCGCCATCACGACTATCTCCTCCAACCTGACCGAAATGTCCAAGGGCGTCAAGCTGCTCGCCGCCTTAATGGACGATGAGATAGGCAGCGGACATAAGCTCATGGGTGCCGCCAGGATGCTAGCGGGAGCGGTGTCGGATCTGCTCAGAGCTGTTGAGCCTGCGGCCGCCGAGGTGTGCCGCACTTTCGATATTTTAGTAACTTGAGCGACCAGCGTTTAACTTGACCTTTTCTTTAACTTTGGAAGTTCGGGGATTTGAAGACAGGTTTGAAGGTAAATTGTAGAGGTGCAGCTTGGAACTTTTTTGTCAAAGCTACAATTTAAAGGACAACCGACACCATTTCTTTGTTTTCTAACTGACATCAGAAAAAAACGTTTTATAGCATCTAAAATAGCCAAAACACGCAGGCTGATATTTTTAGTCAAATGCAAAACACCAATAAAAATGACTTAAAGTGTCCCAAAACTGCCACAAAATGAGCTCGGAAATGGCGCGATTCATAAAGTCCCGCCCCCTTGTTCGTGACGTCACGCCAAGATACACCGTCACAAACTGCCCTGATCGAGAATCAAAACAATGGCGTCAGAGAGTTCAGATTCGAAGAAGATGCTATCTTATGACTCATCCAGTTATGAATATGATTCAAATAGTTCTGAAGAGGAAAGCATAAATGTTTGCAATCGATTAAAGAAGTCCTTCCGGATCATTTTGAGGCATCTGGACTCCAATGTAGTGTCCCGGAAAATGCACAAATGGCGCACAAGCTACGATGGAAATGGGCTGATTTGTCTGCTGGGAATTTGTGTCAACTTACACCTTCTATGCGTGTTACCGCAAATGGTAGTCTTGGTGCGACAGAACGATTCACCATCGCGTTATTAATGTAGTTTTCCTTCTAATTTCGCGATCAACACGGTGTTTTCAGAGGACAAAAAGTGCCCAAAATGCATTGTGTGTCGCTTTGTTGGTCAGGGGCTTTCCCTACGTGATGTCACTCAAGGAATCCTCATCAACTCGAAAACAACACTTCCGGAATATTCAGCGTGAGTCTTAAAACGGTAAATATAGCTATATGCGGAGGAATCGTTGTAAAATGCGCTCAGTAGAAGTCATTTCAAGTGATTTTACAAATTATGGATCCAACTTGTCCGGAGTGTTGGTTGTCCTTTAAGATTTAGTGATGTATTTGTGTATTTATTTATTTATTTATTTATTTATTTATTTATTTATTTATTTATATACCTAGTAGATAAGAACTTAAGCTCTGGTGCATATCAGCGTGAAGTGGCACTATTTCAATGTGAAGTTAGCTAGCTAGCTATGCCGTAAAAAAAAAAAAAGATGTGACTGCCGCTACTATGTTTGCAAAACATCGACTTGATTTGTCATCATTTTTAAGTTGTTTTATTGATACTTTTCATCTGTATTTTTACTTTATATAGACTTTAAAATGTATTCTGAAATCAATTTCATAATTTGAACTTGAACATTGTTCATTCTGAATATGATGATGTCATCTCCCCCACAGTCCAGGCAGACTGTGCTGACAGCAGCAGGAAGTATCGGGCAAGCCAGTGGGGACCTTCTCCGTCACATGGGGGAAGGAGAGACTGATGAGAAGTTCCAGGTTGGACCCCACCCACTCTTTGTTCCTCTGACGATGCTGGCCAAACATGAAGAATTGGAATTTTACCGAGTTGGGGTGTAAACTGGCACGCGATTGCACTACCGATAGCTCCGCCCACTGCTGCAGCACTATCTATTAGCTGTCTATTAGTTAGCTAGCTTTCTATCTGACTTACTTCCGGGTTGAGTGAAGACCTAGCTAGCTATCTGGTAGCTATCTAATAGCTAGCTAGTTTTCTAGCCGTGTTACTTAGCTATCGGATTAGCTGTCTTTTAGCTAGCTAGCTTTCTATTTGAGTTACTTGCGGGATGAGTGAAGACCTAGCTAGCTATCTGGTAACGATCTATTAGCTAGCTAGCTTTCTAGCAGAGTTACTTCCGGGTTGAGTAAATGCTGGCGCGTGTGGCTGCTGCTGCTCACCCACAGAAAAAAAAATGATCCTGTGACTGTAAAGTGACCTTGAGAGGTTTGAAAGCCGTTAATAAATGAAATGTATTATTATTATTATTATTATTATTATTATTATTATTAAGACCTCACTTCAATATCTCAATGAACGGTAATAATAATAATTAATAATAATAATAATAATAATAGATAATAATAATAATAATACAATTTCTAAGCCCCGCTTTATCTTAGATGATTGATTACTTAGCCACATGCACCAGCGTTCACTCAACCCGGATAACTCAGAATACATAGAAAGCTAGCTAGATAGCTAACAAACAGCTAGCTAGCTAGATAGCTCATAAATAGTCAGCTAGCCAGCCAGATAGATAGCTAGATAGGATCCAGTCGTGTCCTGAAACCTTTTTTTGAACACCGTCCTTTCTAAGGTCATTGGTTCTTGCTTTTGCAGGACACTTTGATGAATTTGGCCAAGGCAGTGGCCAATGCAGCTGCCATGTTGGTTCTGAAGGCCAAGAATGTAGCCCAGGTGGCCGAGGACACCATATTGCAGAACCGCGTGATTGCGGCCGCCACTCAGTGTGCCCTCTCCACCTCACAGCTGGTAGCCTGCACCAAGGTAATGAGGTGAAAGCCGCGTCGCCAAATCGGTAGAGGACATTCTCTGGAAGAATCGCAGCAATGACCCAGCAATTATCATCATCCGTTTTAAATGAAAACCCTTGTGAATGATCCGCGCTAATAAAGAATTGAAAGGCTTTGTGCACGGAACTCCATTTTGGAGTAATGTCATGATCACCAACCATTATTCCCAATTTTATGAGCGTTATTTATGATAGAGAAATGAACCTGAAAACATAAGACTGATTAACTCATTCACTGCCAGACGTGCAAAAATATGTCCACTCTAGTCACAGGGTTTTTGTCATTGTCACTAGAATTCTAGGACCCACAGAGTATTAGGACTACATAAACATTCAATGCAGCGTTGGAAACCTCAGACTCTCTTCTTTCATCAGAAAAAAGTTAATTCCTAAATTATATGTGTCTAGAATTATATGAGCTTGAAATGAGGATGGCTTTCCAAAATACAATGCAATACATACGTATTTGTTTATATTGCGCTTTAACAACAGCTGAAGCTGTAACAAAGCGCAAACACAAAAAAAGGTAAATGCTGCCCCCTTGTAGAAAAGAAAAAAACATTGCCAGAGGCCATGGCCAGTGCTATATCGGCACCCAAACATGAAAAGACAAAACCCGAACAAATTCGGGAATGGCGCTCTATGTCATATTTTCAATTCCCGAATAAATTTATGAATAACAGTGAATGAGTTAAAAACCGCTTTATTTCTTTGTTTATTTAGGTTCCCATTTTCACCTGCACAACTCAAAAGGTGCACAACCTGAAAGTAATTTAACAAAGCGCTGCTAAAGAAAAACAAATTTGTAATTCCAGATTTTCAAATTGTCGTATTACAATCCCATCTTTATTTATTGCGCAAACAGCTGTCGCCATCACAAAAGCACATTCTCGTATTGTCGTGACTTTCTTGCAGGTGGTGAGTCCAACCATCAGCTCCCCCGTATGTCAGGAGCAGCTTGTGGAAGCTGGAAAGCTGGTAGACCGCTCCATGGAGACGTGCGTCAAAGCTTGCCGCTCAGCCAGCGACAATGGCGAGCTGCTGAAGCAGGTCGGCGCAGCGGCCGGCGTGGTGAGCCAGGCCCTCAACGACCTTCTGCAGCACGTCCGCCACTATGCCAGCTGCGGCGAGCCCATCGGACGCTATGACCAGGCCACGGACACCATCATGAATGTCACTGAAAATATTTTTACTTCAATGGGCGATGCCGGTGAGTATCCCAAAAGTAGACCATGGCAGGAGGTAGGTTTCATTTGTCGAAATTAGGATTAAACTATGGCAGAAATAATAATAATAATAATAATAATAATAATAATAAGATTATATAAGTAATATAATATTATAAGTTTCATTGAAAGCACCTTTCAAAACACTCAAGGTCACTTTACAGTCACAGGATAAGTTGGTGAGCAGCGGCGTAGCTATCTAGCTGGCTAGCTATCTATGAGCTATCTAGCTTTGTATTAGCTAGCTATCTATTCAGGTGTCAACACATAAAAATAATCCTTTCCGACACATCATTTTTGGGGTTCAGTGCCCATATTGTCATTAAAAAAAATAAAAATTAAATTGGGTACTTAACCTTAAGTACCAAAGTATTTTTATTTATTTATTTATTTATTTATTTATTTATTTATTTATTCATTCATTCATTCATTTCATTCATTCATTCATGTATGTATTTATTTATTTGTCTGTTTATTATTATTATTTTCATTTATTCGTGTGTTTGTTTATTTATTAATTTGTTTGTTTATTGGTTCATTTATTTTATTGTTTGTTCACCTGTTTTTATTTTTGCAAATACACCTTGGTGGCACAAAAAAAAATCAACTGTGATTTATATCCACCAAGCAATCTGTATTCTCCAAGGTTGTACATGTAGGCTGTAAAACATCCCAGCGTCTCGTCTCTTGAAGGAGTGGGGGTGAGTGCTTTCCGACTGGAGGCGGGTGTTTGGGAAACATGGCTTTTTATAGCAAATGTGTGGGGAGACGCTTTCATGCACCATTGCAGTTTCACATGCGAAATCAACATAAAGCTGTGCACTTGTTGTCAAAATAATGTAGGAATCGTTTGTTGTGGCAAATCGATATCCATTAGTGTTAAAATGATAGCTGTATGTCATTTAAAAAAAACATTCATGAGAGAAATTGTAAAGTCAGAGGTCATTGACGTTGAGTGAGAGCATGCATTGACCCATGCTTTGTGCTCGAACTAACGAGCTAACTCACAAACTGAATAACCAACTTACTTAATACATAAATACATAAATGAAATAATGAATGAATGAACGTTCGAATAGATAATAGATACAGAGATTTAAACTATGTACTGCATGACTGAAAAACGAATCAAGACAGTGTTATTGTGTGAGCTAGCTAACTCGTGCGCGAGCTAAACTGCCATAAACTAGCTAACACTAGCTAACCAGATAGAGAGAATGCATACGTGCATACATGAAAACATGTATACATGCTTACATGCATACATACATACATACATACATACATACATACATACATACATACATACATACATACATACATACTTGCATACATGCCTACTTGCATATATGCCTACTTGCATACATGCCTACTTACAAACATGCATACATGCATGCATACATACATGCATACAGACATGCATACAGACATCCATATATATTTACATACATCCACACACACATACACACACACACACACACACATACATACATAGATAAACTAAGAAGTTTGTCCAAAATAAGGTCAAGAATTAATACAGATTTTATTTTGAGTGACTTACACTATTATCCTCCAGTGGCTTGCTCGATTGTATGACTTGTTTTGTTCTTTCCTGTTGCTTATAGGTGAGATGGTGCGCCAGGCCCGAGTTCTAGCGCAAGCCACCTCTGACTTGGTCAATGCCATGCGATCTGACGCTGAGGCAGAAGTGGACGTTGACAACTCCAAGAAGCTATTAGCCGCCGCTAAACTTCTGGCTGATGCCACAGCTAGAATGGTGGAGGCAGCTAAGGTGCAAATGTTTTTTTTGGTTTTTTATTTTCTTTTTACGACAGATTAATGATTACAGTTTCATCACATGTACATGTTTCTAATTTCATTTTCAAATTACAGCTACAGAATAAAAACACAGCTCGCATTGTCAACTTCATCTGTTGAAAAACAATCCCCCTTTTCTCACTTACAATGTTATGGCCCGTCATGCTATGTTGAATTCAGTGTTAAATATGAGCTAAATCAAGTTGCTCTATTGCCTTCATTAATTGACTGCATATTTTTGGCATAGCTGCGCACAACACACATACCGCCTGCCATTTTATTTTCCCCATTTAAAAGGGTGCAGAATCCATGGCTTCCAAATAAGCCCTGTTGAGCGGGATATTATCCGAGCGAGACACCCGAGCAGAAGAAATGCCGCCTATGGATCATTTTTAACGAGTGCATTAATTGCCACATCCCCGCTGTTATGATTGAGGATAGGAAATCATTGGCCTTCATGCGAAAGCAAGCTCGTACGGTATTCATCAATTGTGACACTGTGATAACTGTGTTTATTTTTATTGACAAGATCTGATTTAAGCTGTCATACAGTGAGCCAAAGCTTAATTTCATGTGTGTATGCGTGTGTGTATGCACCCTCAGGGGGCGGCTGCTTACCCGGAGAATGAAGACCAGCAGCAGCGACTCCGAGAAGCAGCTGAGGGTTTGCGTGTCGCCACTAATGCCGCCGCTCAAAATGCAATAAAGAAAAAGCTAGTCAGCAGGCTGGAGGTGAGTCAAAGGCGTCAGCAATGTTTGCATCTTTTTCTTTGCAAGTATATACCCACTATATGCTGCGTCGCTGTAATAGAAACGGTCCAGTCTTAAAAAGACTCAAAAACCTCAACCTCACATTTACAGCCAAGAATATATTTTACGGTTGTAAAAATCCGCATTGAGCCATCAGATCACCCACTAATGAGTTAAAACCACTTCTGCTCCAGCTAACACACGTCGTACATCACAGTGATAGTGCTAATGGTCACTTTGGGTGTCGCCATGAAAAAAACTGCCATGTACTGCATAGGTTTCATCAGTGCGTGTGTGTGTGTGTGTGTGTGTGTGTGTGTGTGTGTGTGTGTGTGTGTGTGTGTGTGTGTGTGTGTGTGTGTGTGTGTGTGTGTGTGTGTGTGTGTGCGTGCGTGCGTGCGTGTGCGTGTGTGTGTGTGCGTGTAAATGTTATACCGTGAATAAATTAAGCCTGCTCGCCTCCAAATCACCTCAGAGTGGGATGTCATATTCTGTCATCACTTCAAAGCAGGTGACAACTAATTAATGTGAACTAAGAAGCAGATACAAGGACAAGGAAACTGCAGCATGAAAAATGCTCATTATCTTCTGAAACAAAACGCTTGACAGCACGCACTTATTTCAATTCCATTTCGTGTTTTTTTTTTTTTTTTTTTTTTTTTTCCTCCTGTTCTCATTCGTATTCGATAAGATTTTAGTCTAACCACCCAGTATTTGTTGAAAATGGATCTCTGTCATGTCTGGGAGATTTCCAACTATCATATTTTCTGATGTCCAGTGATACCTCGGCTTACGAATTTAATTGGTTCTCAGACAGAGTGCGTAAGACGAAAAGTGTGTATCCCAAAAATGAATGTCCCTTAGGAAACCATTAAAATGAGAATAATCCATCCCCATAAAACATAATTTTCTACTATCTAATTTTCTAAGCCTTAAAACTACACAAAATATACCTTATTTTATGTATATATAAGCTTTAAAGGACAACCGACGTCTCCGGACAAGTTGTGTCCATAATTTGTAAAATGGCTTCAAATGACTTCTACTGAGAGTATTTTAATAAGATTCCACCACATATCGCTATATTTTACGTTTTAAGACTCGCGCTGAATATTCAGGAAGTCTTGTTTTTGAGTTGGTGACGAGTCCGTACGTGACGTCAATAAAGGAACGCCACTGACCGAAAAAAAGACACATTGTAGCAGTCCTTCCATCACGTCAATGCATTTTGCTGTACTTGTTTGGTCTGAAAACCTCGTGTTGCACCCTAAAGCCACCAGAAGAGAGGGCGTCCAAGCCCCATATAAGGAATTTATCTGCCTGTGGAAACAGGTGGCCACAAGAGGTGGGCATTTTGTGCCTCTTTTGGGGTGAGACATTTCCCCCCAATGTTGCCTCAAAATGGCACAGATGGCACATGTATGCTTTCCTCTTCAGAACTATTTGAATCGTATTCATAACTGGATGTGTAACAAGAAAGCATATTCTCCGAATCTGAAGCCATTGTTTTGATTCTCCAGCAATGCAAGACGTCTTGGCGTGACGTCATGAACTCGGGGCGGGACTTTCAGAAAATGCCCAATTCGCAGCTCAATTTTTTACAGATTTTGGACACTTTTAAGTCGCTTTTATTGGTGTTTTGCATTTGACTAAAAATATCATACGTGTTTAGGGTATTTTAGATGCTATAAAACACAGGTGTCAAAGTCAAGGCCCGCTGGCCAAATCAGGCCCGCCACATCATTTTTTTCGGCCCGCGAAAGCAAATCAAACTTGTTAAATTCCATGATGATTGCTAAAATCTTAGCCAAAATTTCATATTTTTGGATGTCAACCACAATAAAAGTCATTATTCTTGACTTCAGATTTGAAAACGAGTTATTCATTAATTTGCTGTGTGCTCTATATGTAATATTTGAAGGGATTTAAACATTCTAATGGGTTCCCCAAATTCATAACGGCCCTCGAGAGGAAACCATAACTACAATGTGGCCCGCGGCAAAAAATGACTTTGACACCCCTGCTATAAAACATTTTTCTGATGTCAGTTAAGAAACAAAAAAGTGACGTCGGTTTTCCTTTAAACATACGTTCCATACAAAATATAGCACTGAAGCAATTTACGAACAAATTCACCTTACGAACGACCGTTCGGAACGTATCTCGTTCGTAAGTTAGGGAGCGTCTGTATATTCTTGTGGGACTGCATCGTTTAGTTAGATACAACAACTTCTGCTTCGTAACAGCACTGTGTGAATCCCTTTTTTTTCTTCCTGTGCACATTAATTCTCTATTAACACGAGTAATCTTTGTGTCATTTGTGCAGATCGCCGCGAAGCAGGCAGCAGCGGCTGCTACTCAAACAATCGCAGCTGCGCAAAATGCCGCGGCTTCCAACAAAAATACAGTCTCACACCAACAGCTTGTACACAGCTGCAAGGTATGATTGGCACCTTTCTTTTTGTTCAGTTAAAATAAATCCCCGTCAATCCGATGCCTGAACCCAACCCATTTTTTTTTACTTGGAACACACAATGTAAGCCCGCTTTTGGTTACTTCTGTCAATTCACTGCTAATGCCATGAATTTGTATCGTTCTTGTGATTTAGCGACCCGACCTCGGATAAGCGGCAGAAAATGGATGGATGGATGGATTGTGATTGTTTTTTTAACTCATTCACTGCTATTCCCGAATTTATGCGGGAATTGAAGAGGTGGAACGCCATTCCCCAATTTATTAGGGTTTTGGTTTAAATGCTGGGGGGTGCCGATAAAGCACTGCTCAGACCTCTGGCAATGTTTTCCCTTCCACGAGGGGGCAGCATTTGCCCTTTTTTTCAATGTTAGCGATTTGTACCAGCCTCAGCTGTTGTTAAAGCAGCCATTCGACCTGAAAAAATAACAGGCATCAATTAGCGGGTGAGCGGAACACTTGTTAGCACTGCTCCCAGTTAGCATGTTAGAACATGTACTGTGTGACATGTTGGTTTTAACCGACCAGGAGTGATGAAGTCATTCACTGCCATCGGGAATTGAAAATATGACGTGGAGCGCCATTCCCAAATTTGTATGGGAGATGGTTTTTCGTGCGGGGGATAAAGCGCTGGTCAGCCCTCTGGCAATGTTTTTTTCCTCCCACCCGGGGGCAGCATTTCCGTTTTTTCATGCTACCGCTCTGTTCCAGCTTCAGATGTTGTATAATAATAATAATAATAATAATAATAATAATAATATCGATGAGAAGGTTTCTTCAGCCGTCATCTGTACAAAAGTGAAGGTTTCGGACGTTTCGCCTCCTATCCAAGAGGCTTCGTCAGCGAACTAAAGTCTGACTGGTCGTATCGGCCCCATTTATATATCCCTAATGTCCAGACCTGGTGGCGCCGGAACGTCCGAAACCTTCACTTTTGTACAGATGACGGCTGAAGAAACCTTCTCATCGATGGAGCACTCCTGTATGACTGAGAGCTTACACAGAAATAATAATAATAATACATTTCCTTTCCAAGTGCCTTTCAAAACTGTCAAGGTCACTTTAAAGTCACAGGATATGTTTTTTTCTGTGGGTGAGCAGTGGCAGCCACACGCACCAGCGTTCACTCAACCCTGAAGTAACTCAAATAGATAACAAGCTAGCTAGCTAGCGAATATATAGCGAATAGATAGCTAATAGTTAGCAAATAGATAGCCATTAGCTAGCCAATAGATAGCTAATAGCCAGTGAATAGATAGCTAATGCCGAGCAAATAGCTAGCCATTCGCCAGCAAATAGATAGCTATTAGTATTTGAGACGTGAAACAAAATGGCAGACCAAACAATGATCACCCCTAAAGATCGTGTAAACAAAACAAACACCAGACACACCACCAACACATCATAATTTACTACTTTTAAGGACATCGGATTTTTGGGGCAGATTTTTATATTCTCCGAAGGGACTGCAGCAAATAGCTGGGAGGCTGGATGGATGCAGGTCGGCAATGAGATGCACGTTTTTAAAGCACTATATAAACCAATATACTATGTATTGCATTGTATTTTGGACAGTTGCCCCCATTTCAAGCTCAAATAACTCCAGACCTATATATCTTCGGAATTAGCTATTTTTTCTGATGAAAGAAGATAGTCTTAAGTTTCTCACGCTGTATTGAATGTTTATGTCATCCTAAAACTCAATATTCTGTGGGTCCTGCAACTTGTGTGAAAATGACAAAAACCATGGCACTGGAGTGGACACGTTTTTGCACATCTGGCAATGAATGAGTTAATCTTGAATCGGATTTTTTTATTTTGACTGCATTCCTATAAATTGTCTGCCGTTGTTTTTTACAATACACGACGAGTTTGCCACAAAAGTATCTCCCTCCCGTATTATGATGAATCCATTTTTGATGGTTTTCGATATTTGTCATCTTTTTCCATCTAATGTTTCAACGTGAGGAATACAATATTTGTGTCATATCGGACAAATATTTCAGCCTACTACCCTGCTGTAGTTGAATGTTGGTCATGATACTGATACTTGGAAACGTAATTGTGTTTTGTTTTTGAGGAGTCGTGTGTGCTAACAATCATGTCCCATGCAATCATGCAGGCAGTCGCAGATAGCATTCCTCAGTTGGTCCAAGGCATGAGAAGCAGTCAAGCCCAACCTGAGGAGCTTGGAGCTCAGCTTGCGCTCATCATGGCTAGCCAGAATTTCTTACAGGTCTGATACCCCCCCTGTAACCCTCCGTTTGCTCAGTAGCATCATGAAAAGTCGCTCTTCAGATCCTTACGCTGATGATATGCGATTGATATGTTGCTTTCTTTCAGCCCGGAAGTAAAATGGTGGTTTCTGTAAAGTCAGCCGTTCCGACGGTGGCTGACCAAGCCGCGGCTATGCAACTGGGTCAGTGTGCAAAGACTCTGGCAACCTGCTTGGCAGAGCTCCGAACAGCCACCCAGAAGGTATTTATCCCTGATGCTTGTTTACAATATAATATATGTTGCCGTATTGTTCTCAAGCACTGCAATGACCACATCCAGCGCGAATCAGCTCAATGTTTTCCTTCATTCAATTTGGTTAGGCACCATGCAGCTAACGCCGACGCCCGTATTTTTTTATTTTATTCATTTGATCTTATTTATTTTAAGGCCCATGAAGCGTGCGGTCCACTGGAGATTGACTCAGCCCTCAAAACGGTTCAGACACTCAAATGTGAGTTGCAGGATGCTAAGATGTCCGTTATTGAAAGCCAACTCAAACCACTCCCCGGGGAATCGGTGAGCCCACTGAAGTCGTATTGTCAAGATGTAAAGTGTCCATGGGGTCATCCCAGTTTAATAATTGATAATTGCACCCTGCTGTTTGCACAGTTGGAGAAGTGTGCACAAGATTTGGGAAGCACGTCAAAGGCTGTGGGCTCATCCATGGCCCAACTTCTGACTTGTGCTGCTCAAGGCAATGAACATTATACAGGTAAGGAAGATGTTTTTGAATTTCATTTCAAAAGAATCGCTCTGTCTAAATGTAAAAATACCAAAAAGGGAGGATCAAATCACTTCTCTGTTTTTACTGAACAAGAATTATGTGCCGATTGCTTTGCCTTTTTTTTTTTTTTTTTTTTTTCAGGCCCAACGAGGGCTCTCGTCTGAGGCATTCGAGAATGTTTTTCCCTATAACAATGAATGCTCACAGGCAGCTCGTCATGCTATGGCTCAGGGTGCTTCTGACTCCTCATTAATCTTATTTTCACTGGGCTTAACATTTAATCAGTAAATGGCTCCTCTTAGCTGGTTCATGCCATTCGGTGCAATTTTCTGCTATTCTTTTAGTATGTATAATACATTAGGAGCATCTCCCATGTGAGACCTTGTTGATTTATTTGGACATAGAGAGCATTTCATTAGGCTCTTTTTGTGGCCTTGTAAACTCCCAATATGCAGAATGTCGTGATTTGGGGAAATAAATAGGAAAACACCAACCTCTGTGTGTCTTGCTTTAAAGCCTATCACCCATAAAAATGATGAACTCATTCACTGTCAGACATGTGCAAAATTGTGTCCAATCCAGTGCCAGGGTTTTTGTCATTGTCACTCGAATTCAAGGACCCACAGAATATTGAGTTTTAGGACTACCTAAACATTTAATACAGGGCTGGAAATGGTAGACTCTCTTCTATCATCGGAAAAAAAAACGTTAATTCCTAAATTATATGGGTCTGGAGCTATATAAGCTTGAAATGAGAGCAGCTGTCCAAAATACAATGCAATGCATACATATTGGTTTATTTAGCGCTTTAACAACAGCTGAAGCTGGAACAAAGCGCTAACATGCAAAAAAGAGAAATGCTGCCCCCCCGTGGAAGGATAAAAAACATTGCCAGAGGCAATGGCTAGCGCTTTAAAAGCACCCGAACAAGAAAAAACTAAACCTGAACACATTCAGGAATGGCGCTCTCTGTCTTATTTTCAATTCCTGAATAAGTTTGTGGATGGCAGTGAATGAGTCAATAAATAATAATAATAATGTCATTATGAATGAAGTTACATTCCATTTGGAATGTAACGGAACAATCAAGGCAAACAAAGAGCATTAATTGAGCATTGAATTCTGAGCCGCACTCAAAATTGAGTCGACAGACAAATTTGAATTCTGTGAGTTTCCTCAAGACAACTCACAATGTGGATAAATTGGTTGTATGCCTGTGACATGCCCATATGGGTGACAAAAGGTCCCCAGAGGGAGCTTTTGTATTTTATTCCTGTTAGCCACTGTGCCATTTGCACGTCCGTCATGCCGAGTGAATGTGTCGTTTACTTCCAGGTATCATTTCAGCAAAATATTCAAATGTCCTGCCGCAATTTTTTTTACCAGACATTGATGTAGTTCCCTCATACACCTGTTTTCTTTACAGGTGTGGCCGCCAGAGAAACGGCGCAGGCATTAAGGACATTGGCACAAGCAGCCCGAGGTGTCGCAGCCAGCACGAAAGAGCCTCAGGCCGCAGCTGCAATGCTAGACTCCGCCCATTGCGTCATGGAGGGCTCATCCATGCTGATCCATGAGGCCCACCAGGCCTTGGTACATCCAGGAGATGCGGAAAGTCAGCAGCGACTTGCACAGGTAGAAAACCGAATAGGGTGATGTGATATTCTTGTGTCAGAGTTTCAATAACAAAGTGAATATTAAAAAAATGCTTAGCAGAGGTTATCAAAGGTACACTTTACATCCTCACTAGCTTTCTGGCCATATCTGTTTATGATAACATGCATTCATGAGAATGCAATGATATACAGAGGAAATAGAATCATGCCTTAATTTGCTTACCCTACAGAGCACATGGAAATCTTCATACATGTTAAGTTTCAGAAATCATAAATGGGGAGGTTTTCATACTCACGACTCTGTGGTGCGTGTTAAAATAATGTGAACGTTACAAAAGTGTCAATTAGAAGTAAATAAAACACAAAAATACTTTCATTGTTTATTTATACATTTAATTAGTATAAAGGTGTATTTCGCAACGTTGTTTTTTCCCACCATGGCTGACCGAAATATGCAAGCAACATATCGAACAAAATGCTAATGATACTCCACGATCGCTTGCTCTTATCCAAGAATATTTAGTTTGCCAACCTGACTAATATGTACATGCATATCATCATTTTTTTGCAGGGCGCTTTGGACTCTCGCTGCTACTATCAGCCATGTTTATTCATTTGCTCTTCTCGAACATCTGAAATCATGTGCGCTGCTAGACGAGCTATTCTCAATTCTCATTTTGTCGAGCGCCGGCTAGAAAATGACGGCGATTGAGGCTATTTGTAGTTTGGTCACTTTCCAATTCGGGGCGAATGGTATTGTTACAAAAACGGTGAAAAATGAGAGGGAAAAAAAATTGCCCATTTTTTGGGAAACCGGGAGATTTGGCTCTCTAATCATGAGGCGTGACGATTGTGGTCAAAATCGAGAGTCTCCCAACCAAATCATGAGACTTAAAGGACAACCGACGTCTCTGGACAAGTTGTGGCCATAATTTGTAAAATGGCTTCAAATGACTTCTACTGGGCGTATTTTAATAAGATTCCACCACATATAGCTATATTTTACATTTTAAGACTCTCTCTGAACATTCAGGAAGTCTTGTTTTTGAGTTGGTGACGAGTCCTCACGTGACGTCAGAAAAGGACCGCCTCCTGACCGTAAAAAAGACGCATTGTAGCGTCTTTCCATCACGTCAATGTATTTTGCTGTACTGTTTTTTTGAAACCCTTGTGTTACATTCAAAAGCCGCCAGCAGAGGGAGTCAAGCTCCATGGAAGGAATGTATCAGCCTGTGGAAACGGGCTGATTCATTCCTCACAGCCCGGTGGCCATTTTATTGCCTCTTTTTGGGTGAGACATTCCCCCCGCCCGTTTGCCTCAAAATGACACGGAATAAATTCTTTAATCGATTGCAAACATGTATGCTTTCCTCTTCAGAACTATTTGAATCATATTCATAACTGGATGTGTAACAAGAAAGCATATTATCCGAATCTGACGCCATTGTTTTGATTCACAAGCAATGCAAGACGTCTTGGCGTGACGTCACGAACTGGGGGCGGGACTTTCTGAAAATCCCCAATTCGCAACTCCATTTTTTGCAGATTTTGGACACTTTAAGTCATTTTTATTGGTGTTTTGTTTTGCATGTGACTAAAAATATCATACTGCATATTTTGGGTATTTTAGATGCTATAAAACGTTTTTCTGATGTCAGTTAGGAAACAAAAGAGTGATGTCGGTTGTCCTTTAAAACTGGAGTATCAAATTTGATACAGACACTTTAACACGATATATAATTCTAATATAAAGAATGGGTTACTGTATAAATATGCACTTCGTATTTTGATGTTTTTCTTACCGTAACTTCCCAAAAATTAGCAATGATTTTCCTGAAAACCCCAAAAGCATGATACACTGGTAGCACAACCATGTTGGAAATGACCAAAACAAAACTTGAGCTTCCTGTAAAGGGCATGGGCATGCAACAGAGGGCAGAATGCATGTATATGATCACATACAAAGTTTTTTTAATGAAAACATTCATAATGCTGGTGAGATAGAGGTCTCACTAATCAGCGTATCAAATATGATATGCACAGCATTATAGGGTTAAGTACCAATTTCATACTTTTAATCTCAAAAATGCCTCAACTGCCTTTGATCCCAGTCTCAATCTAATATATATTCCTTCAAATGTCATTGAAGTATCCCAAAATTCCAGTCGCAGTTCTCCTTCCCACAGTAATTAGTCGCTATTTTCATCCCCTGTCACCTGCCTCGTGTTTCTCACCACCTCTAGAGTAAAACATCCCCCCTGCGGCCCTCCAGGGAATAAACACTGCTGGTATTTGGCTGTGACAGCTACATGACTTAATGGCACAGATGACTTTGTGCTGTGAGCCCATCTTGCACATGAGATGTTTCCGAATTTTTCTCTGGAAACTCACATTATGTCGCAGATTTTTAACAATGACTCTTAGTTGTCCAGTAATGATTATTTCGGTTTTTTTCAGGTGGCCAAAGCTGTGTCGCACTCGCTGAATAATTGCGTGAACTGCCTGCCGGGTCAGAAGGACGTTGACATGGCTCTCAGGAGCATTGGAGAAGCCAGCAAGAAGTTGCTGGTAGAAATTGTGAGACCCGCTTTGAATTTCTATAACTGTTTAAAGGGCCGTACCTCTTTATTGACGAGTGATCACATTTAATTTACTGGTTGAACCGATAATGGCATTTTCCGATGTGTCTTTGAAGCTTCCCCCCTGCAGTAAAACGTTCCAGGAAGCTCAGACTGATCTGAACCATACAGCGGCTGAGCTCAATCACTCGGCAGGCGAGGTCGTTCACTCTTCCCGTGGAAAGAGCAGCCAGTTGGCCGCCGCTTCCGGGAAGTTCAGCCACGATTTTGATGAGTTCCTGGACGCTGGTGTTGAGATGGCAGGACACACACAAGTAGGTTTCATCATTGTATAAGGTCACTGAACAGTCGAAGGAGGATATTGTTGTCTGTGTATTTTACACACAAAGACCTAATACAGTGATACCTCGCCTTATGAACGCTTTAGCTAATGAACTTTTTGCCTTACGAAGATTAAATTCGCGAGAATATAATCTTGACATACAAACTAGTTTTTGGGAAACGCACAGCGCCACAATGGCTGGCAGACTAGTTTTCCGGCGGAAGAACACCAAACCACACGGTCGAACAGCGCCACTTTGGCTGGCGGACTGGTTTTCCACACCCACTTTCTTTCAGTGCACTCAGTGCAGATGTGGTTTGTTATCAAGTGGATAATTTTGCTTTTTTTGGGGAGCGAAAAAGACCCCACCATAGGCTAGTGTTAAGCCGAAGAGGACACAAAAGAAAATTACAGTCGAGCAGAAGAAGGAGATCATCGAGAAACACGAACGAGGTATGCGTTTGTGTGATTTAGCGTTCCAGTACCGGTATGCTACGTCAGCCATTGCTACTTGGCTAAGGGTGTTTCTGTGCTGTCTAAGCAACGGTCTCACGCAATAGAAGAGGTTGAAAAACTCCCGTTGATTTGGATTAACGAAAAGCAGCTAGCAGGGGACAGTGTGTGAGGGTATTATCGCCGAGAAAGCACGGCAACTTCACTCGGATATCATCGGATATCGTCGGATATCAAAGGCAAATAAAACGACTTTATTCTATAGTACAGTTTATTTCTTTAATTACAATACAATAGCACATTTATCATACATAAATAAGGTATATTTTGTGTATTTTTAAGGCTTATTTAGTAGAAAATTATGTTTGATGGGGACCTGGAAACAGATTATTCTCATTTTTAATGGTTTCCTATGGGGAATTAATGTTTGGAAGACACACTTTTCGCCTTACACACACTTTGAGAACCAATTGAGTTCATAAAATGAGGTATCACTGTATGTCATATTTTGGTCACTTGATTCCCGGCAACGGTCTCACGCAATAGAAGAGGTTGAAAAACTCCCGTTGATTTGGATTAACGAAAAGCAGCTAGCAGGGGACAGTGTGTGAGGGTATTATCGCCGAGAAAGCACGGCAACTTCACTCGGATATCATCGGATATCGTCGGATATCAAAGGCAAATAAAACGACTTTATTCTATAGTACAGTTTATTTCTTTAATTACAATACAATAGCACATTTATCATACATAAATAAGGTATATTTTGTGTATTTTTAAGGCTTATTTAGTAGAAAATTATGTTTGATGGGGACCTGGAAACAGATTATTCTCATTTTTAATGGTTTCCTATGGGGAATTAATGTTTGGAAGACACACTTTTCGCCTTACACACACTTTGAGAACCAATTGAGTTCATAAAATGAGGTATCACTGTATGTCATATTTTGGTCACTTGATTCCCGACCCCCCCCCCCGACCCCCCTCCATAATCAATCAAATTTACTTCAGCACATTACTTTAGCCAAGAGACAGATGTAATGAGATCTTGTGATGTTCATGTTCTGGTTATTTTGTTCATTAGTGTGGGAATATCTTCAGGGATCTGAGCTGATGTAGCGTGATACTCAAGCTTTAATAAGCCGCAGATGGGAAACAGCTAGTGGGGAGGGGGGTCCAATAGGTGTTTGTCGCTATAGCTCACTAGTTGATACCATGTCTCAAATTTGACAAGATGTATCATATAGTTTGAAACCAATCTCCCAAAATGACATTTGTCTTTTTGTTTGGCTTTGCAGAGCAGGGATGATCAGATCCAAGTTATTGGTAATCTGAAGAACATCTCAATGGCATCCAGTAAACTTCTGCTGGCCGCCAAGTCTCTGTCTGTTGATCCCAATGCAGCCAATGCTAAAAATCTACTTGCGGTCGCAGCACGGTGAGCTATTTACTGCATGCTTCATTTTCAGAATCAGAATTATCTTTATTGGCCAAGGATGTAGAACACACAAGGAACATGCATGGATCGGTAGCGCCTGCCTGATGGGAATAGCTTGAAAAGGTGGTGGGCAGGGTGAGGAGGGTCCGCACCCTTGTCTTGATTCTTGCAATGTGCAGATCCTGGGTTGGGCGGTGCCAATGATTTTTTTCCCACCATCCTAACTGTCCGTTGAAGTCGGATTTTGTCCATTTTTGCGGCGGCCGCGTATCAAACCGTGATGGAACACACGTGTAGAAATCTTTTTCGTCTTTGTCTTACCACCTTCTTTGGCAGGCTATTTTATTTTTTGTGATACAATTGAATCTCACGGAATGACGTGGCACAATTGTACTCCATTGCAATTCGAAGTAATAATATGGTTGTGTTCGGTTATCCTTGTACAGATCCTTGCATACATTTTTGGCTATATGATTTGATTGTTTGTGCAGGTGTATCCTACATCCCAAACGTAATTTAAATTTAAAGCTTGTTTTTTTTTTCTTTTAAAACACGGCCTTGTCCATTCAGTGTTGCTTGAGGGAGTCGTCTTCCTCCTTGTGGAGCGAAGCCAGGCAGCTGCTCCCGAAGGGCTTTGGGCCTGAGTGAGTTTTTTTCTGTCTAATTAGGAAGATAGAAGCCTTGTCTGCAAGCAGTCTGCACTCAGCAAGGCTGAACTACAAACCCGAGACAATTCTATCACTCCTGCACACGCCCGTGCGTCATTGCGCAATGCTCTGTTGACCTCTCGCAGTGAATGGCATGAATTGGGTTGCCGAAGGCGCGTGTGAATTACTGAAATAAATAAAAAGTGGCCTACGTGTTTCAGAGCGGTGACGGAGAGTATCAACCAGCTGATCACGCTCTGTACGCAGCAGGCCGCAGGACAACGGGAGTGCGACAACGCCTTGAGGGAATTGGAGGTAGCCATTTTTCCATATTGTTACACAAAATGCCAATCGTAAAGGACGACCAACACCATTTTTTTGTTTCTTAACTGACATTAGAAAAGCGTTTTATAACATCTAAAATACCCAAAACACGCAGGCTGATATTTTTAGTCAAATGCAAAACACCAATAAAAATGACTTAAAGTGTCCCAAAACTACTTCAAAATGACCTCGGAGATGGTGAGTTTCAGAAGGTCCCGCCCCCTTGTTCGTGACATCACACCAGGACGTCTTGCCTTCATCTATAATCGAAACAATGGCTTCAGATTTAGAGAAGATGCTTTCTTGTTACTCATCCAGTTATGAATATGATTCAAATAGTAAATCTGAAGAGGAAAGAATAAATGTTTGCAATCGATTAAAGTCGTTCCGGATCATTTTGAGGCGTCTGGACTCCAATGTAGCGTCCCGGAAAATGCACAAGATGGCGCCCAAGATCTGTTGGAAATGGGCTGATTTGTCTGCTGGGAATTTGTGTCAACTAGTATCAAATAGTAGTCTTGGTGCAACGCACGATTCACCATCAACACGGATCAACATGAAGTTTTCAGACCAAACAAGGTACCCAAAATGCATTGTGTGTCGCTTTCTCGGTCAGGGGCGTTCCAGACGTGACGTCACCTCAGGCAACGTCATCAACTCGAAAACAAGACTTGCTGAATATTCAGCGCGAGTCTTAAAACGTAAAATATAGCTATATCCCGTGGAATCTTTGTATAATACACTCAGTAGAAGTCATCTGAAGTGATTTTACAATTTATGGACACAACTTTTCCGGAGGCGTTGGTTGTCCTTTCACTTTAAATGAATGGCACACATGACATTCAGCCCCAATTCTGTGATGTCATAAGGACCATTCATTGCAAACGAACATTCAAGTCAGAAATACGGTCGATTCAATTACGCAAGTGAATGAGAACGATCGTAAAGCCGCATATTAAAAAGTGTTGAATACCAAGAATCATTTTATGGCAAAAAGATCCTTTTACAATGTTCAAATTCAGAACCTTACGTGTGTGTGCGCGTGTAGGCTGTGAGAGGACTCCTGGATAATCCCAGTGAGCCCATCAATGAACTGTCCTATTTTGACTGCATTGAGAGCGTCATGGAAAATTCAAAGGTAAGATGCCTTCAAAGTACATTTCCGTTGTCACATGAATCCCGTGTGAGAGTAGGTGACTGAACAGACCTGACATTTGAAAAACTTTGATATACTTTAGATCCTCGGAGAGTCAATGGCAGGCATCTCGCAGCATTGTAAGACATGTGACGTGATGGCATTTGGGGAGTGTGTAGGTGTGGCATCCAAAGCCCTCTGTGGGCTGACAGAAGCTGCAGGACAGGTGACATTAAACATTTTACTCATCTTGAACAAATAAACAAGTTGTCTATCCATGAAACACGTTAAAAATGAATGAGGAAGCTATTAGTAATTCCGAATGAAATACTTTCTCATGCACTTTGGAAGGATCAGGGCAACATTTGCACCCATTCCATCTGTGGATATTATTATATCTTTCTTTTAGTTACATTAACAGAAAGAGTACATTTATTTTTTTCTTTCTGCTTTACTGCTTTGCCGAAACTTTGCATTCAACTTTTGAATTATGTTATGTTAAAGGGGTGATTAGTCAATAGATATATATGATATAGATATATATATATAGATATATATGCTTTATTGCCACCAAGCAATAAAGCAAATACTTCTTTCGCTATTTAGGGACCAAACCCTGCCTTCAGTAATCGATACCCCCTAAAGCGGTGTTTGATTTCACAAATCGCCGACAAACCTCTTAACTCATTCACTGCCAGACATGTGCAAAAATGTGTCCACTCCAGTGCCAGGGTTTTTGTCATTGTCACTACAATTCCAGCACCTACATATTATTAAGTTTTATCACTACATCAACATTCAATGCAGCGGTCTGGAGTAATATGAGCTTGAAATGACTGCGGCTGTACAAAATACAATACATAAATATTGGTTTGTATATCGCTTCAACAACAGCTGAAGCTGGGACAAAGTGCTGACATGGAAAAAAGGGAAATGCTGCCCCCTTGTTGAAAAGCAAAATATTGCCAGAGGCCATGGCCAGCGGTTTATCGACACCCAAGCATGAAAAAACACATATGGGAATGGCGCTCGACGTCATATTTTCAATTCCTGAATACATTTGTGAATGGCAGTGAATGAGTTAAGAAGGAGAGGATCACAAAGCATCAACAGCACACTTCTTGTACACAATCATGAACCAATTTTCCATCAACTGCCTTCAGAAGTTATTATTAAGCACAGACAAACAAACCACCTTTCACAAGAAAGTATTACAACAATATTAGCTAGCGCGCTAGCTTAAAATCACACGCTAGCGCAAATGTTCTGCTATACGAACTGCCTGCTATCAATCTGCTCATTTTTGAGCATCGGCGCACATTTATAAATACTCATTGTAAGTAACAACACTTGATTAGCTCCCAGAAGCTTCACCGTGACTACATGAGTTCAAAAGTCTTAGAACGGTCAGATAGTTTCCTTTAACTTGTTCATATTTCTGTTCTAGGCTTCTTATCTTGTAGGTGTGTCTGATCCCAATAGTCAGTCGGGCTATGAGGGACTGGTGGACCCCATCCAGTTTGCACGAGCCCATCAAGCCATACAGATGGCTTGTCAGAGCTTAGTGGACCCAAATAGTAGTCCCTCACAGGTAGGAAATTCCAGGATTTTAGAGCAAGGTTGGACAAATTATCGTCGGCGGGCCAGGAGGCCGTCTGTCTGTTGAGCATTCCGTGATAAACTGCCCGGTCCTTTGGGCCATAGAGCACGAACATTTGCCCAGCCCTGATTTTGAATCGTAAAAAAAGTGTTTTAATTGTAAACAACGCCAACCGGTGTCCGTTGTCTCACCAGGTGTTGTCCGCGGCGACGATTGTAGCGAAGCACACGTCGGCTTTGTGCAACGCCTGCCGCCTCGCTTCATCAAAGACCTCCAACCCCGTCGCTCGGCGACAGTTTGTGCAATCAGCCAAAGAGGTGGCCAACACTACCGCCAACCTCGTCAAGACCATCAAGGTCAACTCCCCACCTGATCAAAACGTTGAGTGTCTATTCGTTACCAAATCTTTTTCAGCACGTGAGCAGTTCTTTGCATGGGAGTCGATCCGTTCAGTCATGACGGATGGAAAAACTGTCACGAGTTTATATGGAATGTCTCTTGTTTTTAAGGCTGTGGATGGAGATTTTTCCGAAGACAACAGAAACAAATGTCGAGTTGCGACCGCTCCACTCCTTGAAGCTGTCGAAAACCTGTCGACCTTTGCCAACAACCCTGATTTTGCCAGTATCCCAGCTCAAATCAGCAACGAGGTAACCGTTCATCATAAAATGCCTGCTACTAGCTGAGGTCTGGCACCGCCACCTCTGTCCATTAGGGACATATATAGGGCCAGAGTTACCAGCACAGCTTTAGTTATCTGACGAAGCTTTTCGGATGAGGAGTGAAATGTCCGACACCTTAAAAGAAGTACAGATGACGGCTGAAGAAACCTTTTCATTGCTGGACCACTCCTGTGCAACTGAGATTCTACACAGACGCCTGCAACTAAATGACATTGTACCATTGAAAATAGCACCCTACCCCGCAAACGAAACTAAACAAGAAGTCTTGTGCTGGAAATTTGAATCAATTTTCTCCTTTTCTTTTACTTCCACAAAACGGATCACAAAGAAACCATTTTTATGTTTTCAATCAGAGCTGAAAAGTCCTCGCAGCGTCCTCTAAAAGCTGTAATTTCTTGGAGGACCATGTTTAACGGCACTCACACCCTTACTGTCGCTCTAATCTTCATTTTGTTAATCTAATTGTCGAGGGAGGTTTTGCCTCGGATCATAAAGACCGAAGGAGTTTTTCTCCCCTGTTTCCGTAAAGCTGTCCTAATCTCATCCCGGAGTTCGATTGCTCACCTGATCTTCCCGCCGTGGTAGAAGAAATATTAACATCACTGTCCTACCAATCTAGCAAGAACCTCCATGTTAGTCTTTAATTTTTTTCCTCCAGGGTTCAGTCGCCCAAGAGCCGATTGTTCGTTCAGCCCTCTCAATGCTTGATAGCTCCACATACCTCTTAGAAACGGCCCGCTCGTTGGTCCTCAACCCCAAGGATCCCCCCACTTGGTCAATCCTTGCTGGTCATTCGAGAACAGTTTCTGATTCGATCAAGAGCCTCATCACTTCCATCAGGTTGGTTTCCTCCCAATATTTTCTTTTTTTTATGTACGAGGATGATTGACTGTAATATTCGAACAGTGTGAGGAATTTCACATCTTATGAGAGCAGACGGCTGGGCTCCTCTGTTGCCTGGCAACCACGCCGATGACAGGACTCCGAAAAGGCTGTGCGAAGCGCCTTTCAGTTTTTGGTCTTCACACTTGTCTTACGGTTGAAAAAAAAGAGTTTAAAATAACCAGCGTGTGCTGCTTTGGTCAACTAACCAGTTCCTTGTATACATAGTTATTTAAAAAAAAGGAAGGAAGGATAAAATATAGTGCATTTACAGTGATACCTCAGTTTGGTTTATGAACCTTTCGGTTAACGAATGTTACATTTATTCTTCACACATATGCACAACTTTGCTCAAAGCAATTATAATAAAAGCTGGAACATTTATGATAAATTTTACCTTGGCATACGAACTTTACCTTGCCATGCAAACTTTTTTTTGTACACGGAGCTGCCTCAATGAGTGATGTGTCGTTCGCGAACGAGCCCGTTCTTCTAACAACAAAATCGCAGCCGACTGTTTTTGACCTCTATTTCCCGCCCCCAGTCTTCGGTTAAAGCCACGTGATTGGTCAAGAACGCAGCAGTGAAGGGGGGTGGTTTAAACATTAAAGAGACAAGCAGACGACAGTGAGAGAGTTTCAACTTTGATAGTTCAAAGGCAGAGTGTAGACTGCAAGGTTAAAATATCCCATCACTCAGGCTCCACAAACAACCCGCACAAGCCATCTGTACACTTGATGCAAAAAGCTAAACAGAACACAATTGATCAGGAACTAGATACAATTATCACAGAGAAAGCACCTGCAAGGGATCATTCTTCAAGATGGTGAAAGAAGGTTACGTTCCTCATCAAGTGTTTAATGCTCATGAAACCGGCCACTCCATTCCATCAAGCCATCAACGACCATCACAAAGGTAAATAAAACCACTTTAGTACAGTACAGTTTATTTCTTTAATTATAATGCCGTAGCACATTTATTATACATAAAATAAGGTATATTTTGTGTAATTTTAAGGCTTAGAAAATTAGAAAGTAGAAAAATTATGTTTTATGGGCACCTGGGAACGGATTATTCTCATTTTAATGGTTTCCTATAGGAAATTCATTTTTGGGATACACACTTTTCGCCTTACACACTCCGTCTGGGAACCAATTAAGTTCGTAAGCCAAGGTATCACTGTAGATGCTATTTGTGCTGAAAGTGCCTCCATTTTTTTCTCCAAACTTTCAACCGACCCCCTAGGGACAAGGCACCTGGACAGAAAGAGTGTGATTACTCAATAGATAGCATCAATAAATGTATCCGTGACATCGAGCAAGCCTCCCTGGCAGCAGTCGGACAGACCCTGCCCTGCAGAGATGATATCTCTCTGGAGGTAAGCGTGTCTTGTCCAAGAAAAGGCGCTTAATGGAATCTGTAGTCCCCCCATTGTGATTTATACGCTAATTCGTTCTGTCTTTGTAACTCACTAGGCACTACAGGAACAACTGACTTCAACCGTGCAGGAGATCGGGCATCTGATTGATCCCGTCTCCACAGCCGCCCGGGGTGAAGCCGCCCAGCTGGGGCACAAGGTGCCGGCTGGTTCTGATAACATATCCCTTTTTATCCCCTTCTGGATTTTGATAAATAAGAGCTTCATCTTGTTCAACAATCCTTTTCCCGGATGACTCTCCTAATCTTATTTCACTTAGGTGACTCAGCTGGCTAGCTATTTTGATCCACTTATTGTGGCATCAGTCGGCCTGGCATCCAAGCTGCACGACCACCAGCAACAAATGAACATCCTGGACCAGACCAAGACCCTGTCTGAGTCTGCCTTGCAGATGCTTTACGCTGCTAAAGAAGGTGGCGGCAATCCAAAGGTAATAAGTAGGTTTTGGAGCAAGAGGTGGTCTCAAACTAGTGAGAGCCGCTTCCAAGTTTCATGTGGATGTGTTTTCCGTGTCAAATGTCCTTGAGCAACAGTCTGCTGTGGGGATGAATACGTCAGTTGCTGATTGTTTCAAAGTTTTTTTTTTTCCAAGGTAGGGCGGCGGGGGCTCTAACTCCCTCCTCTAATGATGCAGACAATGTGCACTTACAGTAATTGGACTGGTCTGTCTTTGCGGTGTGAAAGGTCCTTTTATGCAGGATCAAAGTAGTGAAAGCAACGACGTGTCACTCTTATGTATCATTTTTACCATTACCTAATGTAGAATTTGCATCTATTAGAGGAGCCGTGTATTCTCTTATTTCTCTTATTTGAGCAGCCTGAAATGCCCTTTTTTATTGGACTGGTTCCACCTGACATCCTTGCTTTTTCATTTCACTTTTTCAAGGCCATCAGGTAAAAAAATGAAACCTTTCTACAGAGCCTCTTCCAACCTGGTTGTACAAATGCTGGCCCATAAGGGTCATGACATCACTATCACCCGATTGGCTGCCAGATCTTGGGGTTACTTTAACTCATTCGCTGCCAGATTTGCAAAAATGTATCCACTCCAGTGCCAGTTTTTGTCATTGTCACTCAAATTTCGGGACCCGCAGAATATTGAGTTTTAGGACGACATAAATATTCAATGCAGCGTAAGAAACCTTAGACACTTCTTTCATCAGAAAAATAGCTAATTCCTATATTATATGAGTTTGGAGGTATCTGAGCTTGAAATGGGGACAGCTGTACCAAATACAATGCAATACATACATATTGGATTTATTGTTTATAACATTCCTTGATTAGGCTGGTTGAACCCAGATCTGCTTAGAAAACTCTGTGAGGGCAAGTACAATTGTGGACGATACTTTTGGATCTTGGTTTTTTTTCCGATCTCGATGAAATGAACACGCGCAACTGCTCTGGGTTAATGACAACAACAAAATAGTCATTAACCTAACAGTTTTTATAGAGCTTTAATAACAGCTGAAGCTGGAACAAAGCGCTAACCTGGAAAAAAAGGGAAACACTGCTCAATTGCCAGCACTTTATCAGCACCCAAAAATGAAAAAGCAAAACCCGAACAAATTCGTGAAAGGCACTCTACGTCATATTTTCAATTCCTGAATAGATTTGTGAATGGCAGTGAATGAGTGAACGAAAACTCCATTGCACGCTTCCATTGCCTGGTTTTAAGCGAAACAGACAGTTGGTCGCTAATCTCGTTAAAAAAACATGGCATTTAGAGCAACCTATTTGTTTTACAACACTTAACCATATTTACAATTTTAAATCCAGGTCTGGATTAAAAAGCGAAAGAAAGACAGTTGTCCGCCACCAATCCAGTTTAAAAAATTGCCATATACAGTACACCTATTTGGTTTATAACAACACTTAAAGGACAACCGACGTCACTTTTTTGTTTCCCTGACATCAGAAAAACATTTTATAGCATCTAAAATACCCAAAACACGCAGTATATTTTTACTCAAATGCAAAACACCAATAAAAAATTACTTAAAAGTGTCCAAAATCTGCAAAAACTTGAGCTGCGAATTGGACATTTTCAGAAAGTCCCGCCCCCAGTTCGTGACGTCACGCCAAGACGTCTTGCATTGCTGGAGAATCAAAACAATGGCTTCAGATTCGGAGAATATGCTTTCTTGTTACACATCCAGTTATGAATATGATTCAAATAGTTCTGAAGAGGAGAGCATACATGTTTGCAATCAATTAAAAAATTTATTCCGTGCCATTTTGAGGCAACATTGGGGGGGAAATGTCTCACTCAAAAAGAGGCAGAAAATGGCCACCAAACTTCTGTGAGGAATGAATCGGCCCGTTTCAACAGGCTGATAAATTCCTTACATGGAGCTTGGACACCCTCTTCTGGCTCTTCCTGCTGCAACACGAGGTTTTCAGACCAAACAAGCATTGACATGATGGAAGGACTGCTACAATGTGTCCCTTTTTTTGGTCAGGGGCGTTCCTTCAGTGACGTCACGTACAGACTCGTCACCCACTCAAAAACAAGACTTCCTGAATATTCAGCACGAGTCTTAAAACGTAAGATATAGCTATATGCGGTGGAATCTTTGTAAAATACGCTCAGTAGAAGTCATTTGAAGCCATTTTACAAATTATGGACACAACTTGTCCGAAGACGTCGGTTGTCCTTTAACCATATTTACAATTTTAGATGCAACTGGATAAAATAAAAAAGAAATTAGAAGAACAGTGCCCTTTCTTTCAAGAAATCCTCTACTTTTTAGGATGGCCACACACTGCACAATGTTAGTCAAGAAATTCACAGTTTGCTACAGAAAGAGTATTTCCTTGACAATATTTGGGGATATATTGAAGATTGGACTTGATTTTATTTAATTGAATGGACCATTCACCCAAGATCATTAACAAGGTCACATGTGATCACATTTTTTTACCATCAACTTCACTTATTTCATCCGCAAGTCATATGAGATTGTAAATATGGTATTGTTGTAAACATTTTTTTCACCTTTGTGAAAAGTTATTGTGCATTTGATGTGCTGTTTTGAACCTCTAATGTAAAAGTGCCTAAAAAGAGTCTTCCAACTTATTAGAGCGACAGAATACGAATGTTTGGTTTTAATCATTCCCAGGCGTCGCACACCCACGATGCGATCTCCGAAGCAGCCCAGCTGATGAAAGAGGCGGTGGATGACATCATGGTGACGCTGAATGAGGCGGCCAGCGAGGGGGGCATGGTTGGGGGCATGGTAGAATCCATTGCCGAGGCCATGGGCAAGGTGAGAAGTCCATTTCGCCTGCTGCCCTTATTCCCAATCCCATTTGTCAGAGTAATTTCACAGCGGGTGTTCTCCAAATGAGTTCTTGTCTTTGACTCGAGACACTCTGTCATTTGTCTTCATGAAACTAATCTCCATAGCTGGATGAAGGAACGCCTCCTGAACCTGAAGGCTCCTTCGTGGATTACCAGACAACGATGGTGAAGTTCTCCAAGGCCATTGCCATCACGGCCCAGGAGATGGTGAGCTCTTTTTAACTCATTCACTGCCAGACAAGTGCAAAAAAACTGGACTGTCTTCTTTCATCAGAAAAAAAGAGTTAATTCTTAAATTATATGGGTCTGGAGTTAAATGAGTTTGAAATGAGGGAGGCTGTCCAAAATACAATACATATGCTATACATACATCTTGGTTTATGTAGTGCTTTAACAACAGCTGAAGGGAAAAACACTGCCAGAGGCCATGGCCAGCGCTGTATTGGCACCCAAACAAGAAAAAACAAAACCCAAACATTCAATGTAACATAAGAAACCTTAGACTCTCTTCTTATTTCATAAATTATATCAAAAGTCAAAAAAGTCAGTCAGCTTTATTGTCAAATACTGTAAGCTAATATGCATGACATACAGCACAGATGAAATTACTGTCCTCTCGATTTTATATGGATCCGGAGTTATATGAGCTTGAAATGAGGGTGGCCGTCCAAAATATAATGCAATACATGCTTATTGGTTTAGATAGCGTTTTAACAACTACAACTCATTCACTGCCAGACATGTGCAAAAATGTGTCCAGTCCAGTGCCAGGGTTTTTGTCATTGTCACTTGAATTCCAGCACCTACAGAATATATAAAGTTTTATAAGTACATAAACATTCAATGCAGCGCTAAAAACCTTAGACTCTCTTCTTTCATCAGAAAAAAATAATTCCTCAATTATATGGGTTTGGAGTTATATGAGCTTGAAATGAGAGCGTCTGTCCAATTTATTATGCAATACATATACGTATATCTGTCACGGTTTGCGAGGTGGTGATGGCGGGTTCGGATCCCAAAAAGCAGGCAGGAGGGAGCAGGAGGTTGTTTGACAAATTGTATTAAAATAAAGGTCAGCAGTAACAAAATGTAAAACATCAAAATGATCTGAATGGGAAAAAATACAAAGTAGCGAAAGAAAACCAAGTGTAAAAGTCCGCCAAGGTTAAACAAACACGTACACGATGCATGCAGCAAACAAGCAGCAAACAAACAATGAATCGGCACCGGATGATCGTGCCAGGTGTCCTTTTAAGTGTCATTGATTATAACGACCAGCACCTGCGAGGCTGCCGGCAGGGCTGACGTCGCTACCCGCTGGTCGCCAATCTGATCGGGACGACCAGCACCTGTGCAGGTGCAGGCGGGGCCGACAGCGCCCCCCGTTGGTCGCCAACCAGATCATGACAATATCGGTTTATATACTGTGGCGCTTTAGCAACAGCTGAAGCTAGAACAAAGCGCTAACATGGAAAAATTGGAAATTCTACCCCCTTGTGAAAAGGAAAAAACATTGCCAGAGGCCATGGGTGGCACATTATTGGCACCTAAACAAGAAAAAAACCCCAAAACCTGAACAGATTTGGGAATGGCGCTTTACGTCATGTTTTCAATTCCCAAATAAATTTGTGATTGGCAGTGATTGAGTTAATGGTGTAGCTTCACAGACGTTCATTAGCTAATGATGTTCCCTTTACCCCGCTCTTACCAGATGACCAAATCAGTGACCTGCCCCGAAGAGCTTGGCGGCCTTGCCTCTCAGGCAACAGTGGACTACGGGCAGCTTGCACACCAAGGACGCCTCGCTGCAGCCACCGCCGAGCATGACGAGGTCAAAGGGCATTATATCTCTCCACAGGGGCGGGGGTTATGAGTATTTGCTCCAAAATATCACTTTTGAGTAACGTCTGTTAGAACCCAAAATGCTTTCAAATGCCGATGAAGGCCGTTATTTACTCTGTGATAGAATTCTCTATCTTTCAGATCAAAGTCAAAGCTCCTCCCACATCTGTCACTCGAGAGCACCCCCACAATCATTGCTTTAAAGTTTCCTCTGTTTTCAGGAAAACCGTGTCTGGGAACATCACGCTAATAAGCTCACAGCTCTTATCAGTAACTTGTACATAACATGCTGCTGGTTACCATAGCGACACATTACCTCGACAAATCAAAGCCTATAGTGACACTTACAAAAGAGCACCCACCCACCCATGTATCTCAGACAGATTTCTTTATCACATGTTTGACTCTCCTTCACAGATGATGTGCAAGTGCTAAAAAAGTTTAGCACTTATTTGAATGGGAGCCAATGACTGGTTGTCCTTTCAGGTTGGTTTCCAGATCAGAACACGCATCCAGGAGTTGGGTCATGGCTGTATCTACCTAGTCCAGAAAGCTGGAGCCCTCCAGCTCAGCCCTACAGACAGCTTTTCCAAAAGAGAGCTCATCGAGTGTGCACGTGCAGTCACCGAGAAGGTAGGTGACTATAACTACATCCTGGAGACAATCTACAACATAAAATCAGGGTCAGTTGCATTTCCCCTTTATCTTCAGAGCTCATCACTCGGTTGTTGGTCGTGTCACGTCACCACGAAAACAAAAAGACATGTTGTGAAATTCATTCAACACTGGATTCACATTGTAGTGAATACACAGGTGTCAAAGTCAAGGCCCGGGGGCCAAATCCGGCCTGCCACATCATTTTATTTGGTCCGCGAAAGCAAATCAAGCATGTCAAGTGCCATGATGCTTGCTAAAGTCCGAACCATCCGTATGTCAATCACAATAAGTCTTTATTCTTGACTTCAGATTTGAAAACGAGTTACAGTGATACCTCAACTTACGAACTTAATTGTTTCCCAGAAAGTGTGTGAGGCGAAAAGTTCAACTGCCAAACATTTATTTCCCATAAGAAACCATTAAAAATTAGGAAAATCCTTTTCCAGGTCCCCATAAAACATAATTTTCTACTAAATAAGCCTTAAAACTACACAAAATATACATTATTTTATGTATAATAACGTTGCTCTTGTGTTGTAATTAAAGAAAGTAAACTGTTATCAGAGTGAAGTTGCCGTGCTTTCTTGGCAATAATACCCTCACTCACACGGTTTCCTGCTAGCTGCTTTTTGATAATCCAAATCAACAGAAGTTTTTCAACCTCTTCTATTGCCCGAGACCGTTGCTTAGACAACACAGAAACACCCTTAGCCCTACGTAGCAATGGTCAATTTAGCATACTGGTACTGGGACGCGAAGTCACACAAACGCACACCTCGTTCGTGTTTTTTGATGATCTCCTTCTTCTGCTCGACCGTAATTTTCTTTTGTGTCCGCTTTGGCTGAACACGAGCCTGTGGTGGGGTCTTTTTCGTTCCCAAAAAAGCAAAAGTATCCACTCGATAGCAAACCACGTATGCACCCAGAGAAAGAGGGTGTGGAAAAGTAGTCCGGCAGCCACGGTGGCATTGTTCGACCATGTTGTTTGGTGTTATTCCGCCGAAAACTAGTCCACCAGCCATTGTGGCGCGCCATGTGTTTCCCGCAAACCAGTTCGTATGCCATGATTATATTCTCCTAAATTTAATGTTCGTAAGGGGAAAGGTTTGTGAGCTAAAGCGTTTGTAAACCGAGGTATCACTGTATTTATTAATTCAGTCACTTGGGTGCTGATAAAGCGCTGGCCATGGCTTCTGGCAATGTTGTTTCTTTTCCGCGAGAGGGCAGCATTTCCCTTTTTTCCATGTTAGCGCTTTGTTCCAGCTTCGGCTGTTGTAAAAGCACTATATAAACCAATATGTATGTATTGCATTGTATTTTGGACAGCTTCCCTCATTTCAAGTTCATATAACTTCAGACCCATATAATTTAGGAATTAACTCTTTTTTTTGATGAAAGAAGAGAGTCTAAGGTTTCTAACGCTGTATTGAATGTTTATGTAGTCCTAAAACTCAATAATCTGTGGATCCTAGTATTTGAGTGACAATGACAAAAACCCTGGCACTAGAGTGGACACATTTTTGCACGTCTGGCAGTGACTGAGTTAATGTGCGCGCTCAATATGTAATACAGTATGTGGAGGGCATTAAACATTCTAATGGGTTCCTCAATTTCATAATGGACCCTGAGAGGAAACTGCAAGTACAACGTGCCCCGTGACAAAAAATTAGTTTGACACCCATGCAGTAGAACTCTCAAAACTTGCTTCTCACTTTAGTTTTTTAGTCCTCAGTTGTAGTCCTCAGTTGTAGACCACTGCAAATGTGTTTAATAGTCCCTTGAAGACCTTTCTGACAAGGTCACTCAAAACCAACATTATTTTGATTCTGATACATATCTTTTATCTATTTATTATATATCTATTTATCTATTTTATGTTATTTTTCTGCCGAGAGAAGGAAAGTTTCCCCCTCGGCTGATGTTACGTGTCTCGGAAATTTAATGAAAGTCAATCTGGTAGTTAATGCAAATGATTTACTTTTGTTATTGCGGTGATATATGACGCTTCACGTGAAACTGTCTGCTCTTTATATCATCTGGCAAGTAAGTAATAAAGTTGGCCTTAATCTTGTCAAAGGTTAGCAGAATATAAATGTGAGATGTTATTTTGGGTGATAATAAAGGATTTTACCGCAGCGATAATGCAGGTCATTAAAGCAAAGTTATTCTGGGCTGCTACGTACTGAATAGTAATTATACTGCGTCCCTGTTATGACCCTCGCAATGACAAGCTATGCCAGTCACACATTGCTAATTCTATTCCACTGGAAGACTGTGATTTCATTCAACGCGCTTACCCGATTCGATTAATTTGAAGTTTCACACTCGCTGATTTGAATCTTGTGCCTCCTTCAAAAATTCCTCTCGAGACTCTCGATTCCCACCGATGCTTGTTGTGATGTTTGGCTCATCAGCTTTGATTATATTGGACTCCGATTTCAAGCATGTTTAACCTTGCATCCAGTTCACCCCGAAACAATATTGTTAAGTATTTGCTAAATTGTTCAAACCATTAGAAGCTTGATCGGTCATCAAATAAAATCATACGAAGAGAAGCTAAAAGCACTCTTAAATCACAGGCATGGCACGGTTCAAGTAGGAGGACTTCATTGCAGATACTGCAGCGCACCAAGCAACAGTCTACGTAGAAATTGCACTGCACTCCAAGATGGTTCGTGATGTGCAGCAAAATATTTCCAATGTAAAAAACGTGTCAAAACGTGCAAAGGTTGAAAAACGCTATAAAACACTCGTGTCAAACTCAAGGCCCGAGGGCAAGACCTGGCCCGCCAGGTCATTTTGTGTGGCCCACCATAGCAAAGTGTTTGTAAAACTTGATAAAATCTTTTCCAAAATATTGGATTGGATGAGCCTTTATTAGTCTCACAGTGGACAAATTTCCATTTTACAGCAGCAAAGGTTCGAAAGTAGGAGGAAAGGAATTGAAGAAGTAGAAAAACAAACCAGTAGTAGCAGTAAATGCAGTCGTTTTCGCGGCACCATCTTGAAGTCTAAACAACAAAAAACTAAATAAATAATGTGACACAACACAAAAGACATAGACAGTCATTCAATCTTAAGCACTTTCTATGAAGTAGTTCGAGATGAAAGAGGAGAGGATCAAAGCGTCCTTTTCACCTGTGGATCAGGGACGTCGTAGTGAAATGTGCACATCTGCTACAAGCTAAATGTTGAAGGCAAACACGAAACTGTAGCATCCGTTGATGAAAACAGACTGTCTCACATCTCCTGTCCCACATAAATCCGCTTCAATTCCAAGTTGCGACAGTTCCACATAAGCACCTTTCTTCTTATCACGGGCTCCTCAAGCCTATTTCATCATGGGTATTAATACCATTCTCTCATTACTGATATTGTTGACTGTATTTTCCACTTTCATAGTTCAAATTAAAAGTTTACTAGTTTTGAAATTACTCAAATCAATCAAAATAGTTCAATAGATCAATTGTTGTTCAAGTGAAGGATCAACAGGCTAAAAAAATAAAAATATTGCGAAATCTCAACGTTATTTACTACACGACAATGTCATATTTCGGAAACGGATTTTGCACATGGTTTGCTGTCGCAAGCCACATAAAATGACCTGGTGTGCCGGATCTGGCCCCTGGGCCTTGTGTTAGACACCTGCGTTTTAAAGAATACATAAATATACTATGAATCACTCGATGAAAAGGTTTCTTCAGCCGTCATCTGTCTGTACTTCTTTCAAATAAGTACAGATGACGGCTGAAGAAACCTTTTCATCGATGGACCACTCCTGTACGACTGAGAGCTTACACAGACTATGAATCACTGTGATTTTATGTACAAGAAATGCACACTTTGCATCACGATGAATAGATTGACAGATGGATGGAGGCACATTTGTTTCTGCCGCAGCCTTAGCGTCTGACTGGACTAAATTCTAGAATTGTAATAATGAATATCAAATGAAATATTCTCTAATTGCTCTGCAGTGATAAAATGCTTTTTGTGTCGCAGGTGTCTTTGGTACTGTCGGCGCTGCAAGCGGGCAACAAAGGCACCCAGGCATGCATCACAGCAGCAAGTGCCGTTTCGGGCATCATCGCTGACCTGGATACGACCATTATGTTCGCCTCGGCGGGAACACTGAACCCTGAGAATGAGGAGTCCTTTGCTGACCACAGGTATCTGTGACTAGCGCATATTCATCATTGTAATAAGAACTCACAGTAGATTTTTTGAAAAGGATTCAAACAATGAGATTGCATCTATTGTTATTTTCTCTGTAACTGCCAGTCCTCGTATTGTGTAATCAACTACAAAGGAAAGTGACAACTGATGTTGGTTACGACAAATATCACCTTGATTTCAAAGAGCATATTCCTAAATGCGGTGGATAGCCGTGGATTTCGTATAGCCTCCAGTAGTGCTACGTCTGAATCAATCCCGATTGAAAAAGGTGTGGTATGATTTACTACAAGTCTACTAGAGGGTACCATTAGCCAGGAAATAATTGATCGACCTGTCCATCTTTTCTTGAAAAGTCCATCTTGAAAATGGCTTTAACAGTAAATCTCCAACCAAATCAATTTCTTCTCCTGCTTCAGCCATTGTGGGTTGACAAAACTGCCATTAAAACAACAAAATATATTTGCTTATACAGCTCGCTATGATACTGTGCTTGCACTGGCCAATATGCTCTTGTCACTAGCGGCTTGTGGTAAGAGCAAACTATGATTGGCTAGTGACTACTGGTGCCTTGCATGCTGGGTCCGATAGGACAGTAATTTCATCTGTGCTGTATGTCATGCATATTAGCATATTTGACAATAAAACTGACTTTGACTTTTTTTTTTAACTTTGACTAGCCAAACATAGTTTCCGAAAACTCTGACGTCTGTACCAGACATTGGTACCACTTTTGAGTTGAAATCTGAGTCGAAATCTGATTGGTTAGAGCAACAGTGTGTTCGACACATTTGATGCGACAGGGCCCACACAAATGATTGTGAAGGCGTCCAGGTAGATTTCTGACCTTGACAACAAATAGTGGCTGAAATGTGATTGGTTAAATGTTTAAATATGAAAAACACACATCTGGAAGGCAGCACAAGAGGGGGAAAGTAATGAAAGAATGATGAAAGACAATTTGGAATGATTTAAAAAGAATTCATGGACAAATATCATTAACATCAGTCTGTGATTGAAGTATTTTTAGGCCGAGAGATAAGGCTTAACAGTCCTTGACGGTCCGCCACTGCCTGAATGTAATGACCGCTGACACCTCTTGTCCCAGGGAAAACATTTTAAAAACGGCCAAGGCCCTGGTGGAGGATACCAAGCTGCTGGTAGCCGGAGCAGCATCCAGCCAAGAAAAATTGGCCCAGGCTGCCCAATCCTCAGCTAAGACCATCACCCAACTCACGGAGGTGGTCAAACTTGGAGCGACGAGCATGGGTTCTGAGGACCCTGAAACACAGGTAACTCAGAAAGCATGTCAATTTACTTCATTTGATATCATTGCACAAATATGGACAAAGGAGTTGGAAAGCTAATGTACTTTGCTTTGTCCTCTGCTCTCAAATTTAATAATAATAATACATTTCATTTATAATCGCCTTTCAAAACGCTCAAGGACACTTTTCAGTCACAGGATAGGTTTTTCTACTTAATGCTTCTGGCAAGAACACACTGTAACCTCGCAAAAAAATCAGTCCGATTCACCCCATGACGGATGCAATACATATGTCACCAAAAAAAAATATATATATATATATATATATATATATATATATAAAAAAGTAAAGATGACACCAGAGTAAGGAACACAAGATCTGGCAGGGAGTGAAGAGGTGGTCTTGTGTCACGAGAAAAAGTAAGTGATTGACCAAAACTTAAACTTTGTTCAAAGAACTTAACTGATTCACTGCCATTCCTGATTTTTTTTTTTTTTTTTTTTTTTGAGAATTGAAAGGGATGATGTGGAACGGCATTCCCAAATTTGTTCGCTTTTTTGTTGTTATTATTTTTTGCAGGGGGGGGGGGCGATAAACAACCGGTCAGACATCTCCCAATATTTTTCCCATTCACGAGGGGGCAGCATTTGACTTTTGTCCATGTTAGCGCTTTGTTCCAGCTTCAGCTGTTGTTAAAGCACGATTTAAATAAATATGTATTGTATTGCATTGTATTTTGTACAGCCGCTGCCATTTCAAACTCAGATAACTCCAGACCCATGTTGTCACAATTTGCAAGGTGGTGATGGTTGTGGACCCCGAAAAAGCAGGCAGGGGGAAGGAGAAAGATGTATTTGACAAACTGAAATAAATAAAGTCGGAGTGAACAAAATCTCAAACAACAACAAAAACGTCCAAAGTAGCAAACAAAACCATGACTAAAACCAGACAAGGTGAAACAAACCTGTGTCCTGGAATTTGAGTGAAAATGACAAAAACCCTGGCACTGGACTGGACACATTTTTTGCACATGTCTGGCAGTGAATGAGTTAAAAGTTACATTGAGGAAGTTTCTTACGCTGGGTTGTCCAATGCACCAATAGCGATTGTGAGAGTCGTGAAAGACGACTTTAACGGTGTCGCTTTGGATGACTTCAACGGACAGTTGAAGTCAGCAGGGTGTATTTGACAAACAGTTTTAAATCGAGTCGGCAGGAACAAAATCTCAAACAACAAAGTCATCAAAACAAAAAGGTCCAAAATAGCAAACAAAACCATGAGTAAAACATGACAAGGTGAAACAAACATGACAGGGTGAAACGAACAATGACCCGACCCTAATCTGAATGATTAAAACAACACCTGTGCAGCTGCAGGCGGAGCCATATAGTGCCACCCGGTGGTCGCCAACCGAAACATGACACATATAAACTTAGGAAATAACTGTTTCTTTCTGATGGAAGAAGAGAATCTAAGGTTTATGATGCTGAATTGAATGTTTATGTAGTCCTAAAACTCAATATTCTGTGCAATTTGAGTGAAAATGACAAAAACCCTAGCACTGGAGTGGAAACATTTTTGAACATCATCTGGCAGTGAATCAGTGAATAATCATGTATTTTTTTAATTAATAAAAATAACAAACAACCAGATAAACTAACAAAGGATGCTAAGCAACAGTCTGCCAGGGGCCTCAATACTCCATTAACATACAACTTCATCCTCTTGCTCTTGTAAAGGGAATGCTAAATGCTACATGAGGAAATCCTGTCCCGAGGCTAACACTGATGAGCCTGAGCTCCCCCCCACCCCATCTGCCGTTGTTATTTATTGATCCCAGCTTCATCTCCTCAGGTGGTTCTGATCAACGCGGTGCGCGACGTGGCCAAAGCACTGGCCGAACTCATCAGCGCCACCAAGTGTGCCGCAGGCAAACCTGCCGACGACCCGTCCATGTATCAGCTGAAAGGCGCCGCCAAGGTAAAAACTGCTATCCATTTCCAGCTATTTTATCTGTACTTAATATTCATCAGAATCAGAATTATCTTTCTTGCCAAGCATGTAGAACACACAAGGAATGTGTCACCGGTAGAACATGCTGCACTAGTATCATCTTTAAAAAAATTGCAAAGAGGCACGATACAGTTATATTTGGGTTACTGTTTAGAGAGTTAATGGTGACGGGGAAGAAGCTGTTCAAAGGACAACCAACACCATTTCTTTGTTTCCTAACTGACATTAGAAAGACGTTTTATAGCATCTAACATTCCCAAAACACGCAGGCTGATATTTTTACTTAATGCAAAGCACCCAATAAAAATGAGTTAAAGCTTCCCAAAACTACTTCAACATGACCTCGGAAATGGCGAGTTTCAGAAGGTCCCGCCCCCTTATTCATGGCGTCACGCCAGGACGTCTTGCCTTGCTCTAGAATCAAAACAATGGCTTTAGATTCGGAGAAGATGCTTTCTTGTTACTCATCCAGTTATGAATATGATTCAAATAGTTCGAAAGAGGAAAGCGTAAATGTTTGTGATCGATTAAAGAAGTACTTCCGTATCAATTTGAGCCATCAGGACTCCAATTTAGCGTCCCAGAAAAATGCACAAGATGGCGCCTAAGCTCCGTTGGAAATGGGCTGATTTATCAGCTGGGTATTTGTGTCAACTAGTATTAAATAGTAGTCTTGGTGCAACACACAACGATTCACCATCGCGTTATTTATGTTTTCCTTCTAATTTTGCCATCAACATGAAGTTTTCAGACCAAACAAAATCCACCACCACCTTTTAACGTCACTTTTTGTTTTTTTAACTGACACCAGAAAAACGTTTTAGAGCATCTAAAATACCCAAAACACACAGTATGATATTTTAGTCAAATGCAAAACACCAATAAAAATGACTTAGTGTCCAAAATCTGCAAAAAATTGAGCTGCGAATTGGGCATTTTCAGAAAGTCCCGTCCCCAGTTCGTGACGTCACGCAAGACGTCTTGCATTGCTGGAGAATAAAAACAATGGCTTCAGATTCTGAGAATATGCTTTCTTGTTACACATCCAGTTATGAATATGATTCAAATAGTTCTGAAGAGGAAAGCATACATGTTTGCAATCGATTAAAGAATTTACTCCGTGTCATTTTGAGGCAAACGGGCGGGGGGAATGTCTCACCCAAAAAGAGGCAAGAAAATGGCCACAGAGCTGTGAGGAATGAATCAGCCTGTTTCCACAGGCTGATACATTCCTTCCATGGAGGCTGGACTCCCTCTGCTGGTGGCTTTTGGATGTAACACACGGTTTAAAAAAACAGTACATCAAAATACATTGACGTGATGGAAATACGCTACAATGCGTCTTTTTTACGTCAGGGGGCGTTCCTTTTCTGACGTCACGTGAGGACTTGTCACCAACTCAAAAACAAGACTTCCTGAATGTTCAAAGCGAGTCTTAAAACGTAAAATATAGCTATATGCGGTGGAATCTTGTTAAAATACGCCCAGTAGAAGTCATTTGAAGCCATTTTACAAATTATGGACACAACTTGTCCGAAGACGTCGGTTGTCCTTTCAGGAGAAAGAGCGCCACCTCCTGGTATGACTGCCTCACTCGCTTGACTGGCTTTATTTGGCAGGTCATGGTCACCAACGTGACGTCTCTTCTGAAAACGGTGAAGGCAGTGGAGGATGAAGCCACTCGCGGGACGAGGGCACTGGAGGCCACCATTGAGTTTATCAAGCAGGAGTTGACAGTAAGATGGCCTGACGGGGCGGATTTTTTTATTTTTTTATTTTTTGTGGTGATGAACCGAAGCTTCACATTCAAGCTAACAGTTGAATCCTGCTCTCTGCATATATTTCAAATTTCACACAAGAGTATTTCTAATGTGTCTCCCATCGCAGGTGTTCCTGTCAAAGGACGTCCCGGATAAATCCACCACACCTGAGGAGTTTATACGCATGACAAAGGGTATCACCATGGCGACAGCGAAAGCTGTCGCCGCCGGCAACTCGGCTCAGCAAGAGGACGTGATCGCCATGGCCAACCTGAGCCGCAAATCTGTTTCTGATATGCTGACAGCCTGCAAGGTTATAAACCAAAGGAGACCTTTTACGCACACACACACACACACACACACACAAATACTACGTCAACTACTACTACTATTACCAACAATGACATGCTGCAAAGTTCTGTAAAATATTACTTCTGATTTAAAACTACTGAAAAAAAAATCCACATTTTCCTCTTGATATTTTCAGCCTAAGCGACATAATAATAATATATTTCATTTATAAGCGCCTTTAAAAACTCTCAAGGTCATTTTACAGACACAGTTTTTCTGTGGGTGAGCAGCGGCAGCCACACGCGCCAGCGTTCACTCAACCCGGAAGTAACTCAAATGGATAGAAGGCTAGCTAGCTCATAGATAGCAACCTAGTCACCTAGATAGCCAGATAGCTATACAGTGAACCCTCGTTTATCGTGGGAGATATGTTCCAAAAATAGCCCGCGATAGGTGAAATCTGCGAAGTACAACATAGTCAGTTTTTTTTATTTACAAAGCAAAACTGTACATACTTCAGAATGAAACAAAAAATAAAACCTCTTTTTTAATAGTTTAAAGAACGGTGTTGTAAAACAATGTTTTGCTCATGAGCAGAATGCTCCATGAGCTGTTCAAAGCCCGTGTGTTTGATTTGATTCTGCTTTGTTTGCAGTGTTGTTTACAGTGTTGTTTATTTTGCTTTGTTTGTTTGCACATTTGCATGCCATTTATTTAAAAAAAAGTTTTTCCCCCCCAAAAAAATCTGCGATGCACTGAAGCCGCGAAGTAGCGAGGGATCACTGTATAGCTAATAGATAACCCGCTAGATAACCAGCTAGCCAGCTAGATAGGTAATAAATAGCTAACAGATTGCTATTAGACAGCAAAAAAGATAGCGAGCTAGGAAGCCATACCACTGGGATGCCATTTATTTTGTTCTCCTTGAAATTCCCAGAATCCTTGATTGTCTCTCTCTCTCTCTCTCTCTCACTCTTCAGAAAGCGGCACACCACCCAGAAGTGAGCGAGGACGTGAAAAGCAAAGCCCTCCAATATGGCTCCGAATGCACCACTGGATATGTCAACCTTTTAGAACAAGTCCTCCAGGTTGGATTGCGATTGTCACACTTGAAGTTTGGATGTACTGGACTTTACTGGCTGATTTAGATGACAAGTGGGCCTTTGATGCGTTCTGTGGCTCACATTTCGCAGATATAAGTCGAAATGTAGCGTTTGTGGAAATGGAGTTCCAGTCGTATTGATCCATCTCGGAGGAGGACAATTTATCATTTGTTGGCGACTGACATGACAGTTGCGAATGGGCTGAGGTAACGGCCAATTACGGTCCACCTGTTTTCTGTGTTTGGCCATGTGACCTTCTCAAAGGGAGGCGCAATTTGCCGTCACCTGAATCTTGAGGCACTGTGAAGTTATTTTGAGAGCACGTGGCACATGTGCACCCCCACTTTCCTCAAACTCCAATGTGGGGGGAAAAATAAAGGGGTGGATTTTGCTGCCATGTTTATATTAGACAAATGTACCATATTTTCTGCATCTGTTTAAGCTCTCAGTCGTACAGGAGTGGTCCATCGATGAAAATGTTTCTTCAGCCGTTATCTGTACCTCTTCAAAGAAGTACAGACGTATTTTCTGCACTGTAACATGCACCTAAAAAACATGTTTTCTTCAAAAGCTGACCATGTGCTTTGTAATCCAGTGCACCTTATACAGTGATACCTCGGTTTACGAACGTTACATTTATGAAAATGTTACCTTGGCATACAAACTTTTTTTGTACACCGAGCTGCCTCAATGAGTGATGTGTCGTTCACGAACGAGCCCGTTCTTCTCACAACAAAATTGCAGTCGACTGTTTTTGTCCTCTATTTCCCGCCCCCAGTCTTCGGTTAAAGCCATGTGATTGGTCAAGAACGTCGCAGTGAGGGGAGGTGGTTTAAACATTAAAGAGATAGGCAGACGACAGTCAGAGAGTTTCAACTTTGATCATTCAAAGACAGAGTGTAGACTGCAAGGTTAAAATATCCCATCAATCAGGCGCCACAAATAACCTGCACAAGCCATCTGTCCACGTGATGCAAAAGGCTATCAACCCAGCTAAACAGAACACAATTGATGAGGAACTAGGTAAAATTATCACAGAGAAAGCACCTGCAAGGGATCATTCCTCAAGATGGTGAAAGAAAAAGGTTACGTTTGTCATCAGGTGTTTAATGCTGATGGAACCGGCCACTCCATTACATCAAGCCATCAACGACAATCACAAAGGTAAATAAAACGACTTTATTACACAGTACAGTTTATTTCTTTAATTATAATACCATAGCACATTTATTATACACAAAATAAGGTATATTTTGTGTAGTTTTAAGGCTTAGAAAATTAGAAAGTAAAAAATTGTGTTTTATGGGGACCTGGGAACGGATTATTCTTATTTTAATGGTTTCCTATGGAAAATTTATTTTTTGGATACACACTTTTTGTCTTACACACTCTGTCTGGGTACCAGTTAAGTTTGTAAGCCAAGGTATCACTGTACTGTATATGGAAAAAAATGTTCAAATATGTCATTTGCTGAAGGTGCGCCTTATAGTCCAGAAAATAGTAGTATTCATCAGAATATTAAGAGGAATTCGGCCACATAGAACGTATAATTGTCAGGAATATTTTTTTCTCTATTGTTTTAGTCCACATGGTTTACAAGAATATCAAGAAATTCAAATAGGAATTTCCAAAACAGTCCCCAGTCAGCTTGATAACTTGAGTGATGTTGCTAAATGAACTCATTCACTGGCAGACGATGTGCAAAAATGTGTCCTTTCCGGTGCCAGGGTTTTTATCATTGTCACTTGAATTCCAGGACCCACAGAATGTTGAGTTTTAGGACTTCATAAACATTCAATACAGCGTAAAAAACCTTAGACTCTCTTCTTTCAATCAGAAAAAAAGGTATTTCCTAAATTGTATGGATCTGGAGTTACATGATCTTGAATTGAGGGCGGCTGTCCAAAATATAATGCCACACATGCATATTGGTTTATATAGCGCTTTAACAACAGCTGAAGCTGGAACAAAACGCTAACATGGAAAAAAGGGAAATGCTGTCCCCTTGTGGATGAAAAAACAAATCACAAAAAACTAAACCCGAACTAATTTGACAATGGTGCTCTACGTCGTATTTTCTATTCAATTTGTGAATGGCAGTGAATGAGTTCAAGTGCGCTGCTTATTCGATGCTAACAATTGCTGTTCACCTCGTCAGCATATGTTTTGCTCTTTACATTTGTAAAGGTTTGGGGGATTTAATGCAGAAGTCTCAAAAGCAACTTGTGGTGTTATTGACTCGTATAAGTCATTCATATACAGTGAGACCTCAACTTACAAACACCTTATCTAACAAACTTTTCATCTTACAAACTTCAAATTTCTGAAAATTAAACCTTATAATAAGCACTATTTTCATAATACACACCCACCACGGCTGGCGGAGTGATCTTCGGCGGAAGCACACGACCAAACAGCACCAGAGGTTAAGTTACCAACAGTCCTTATGGAAGGTGACTCTCCTTCCATAAGCCATCAACGACCATCAAAAAGGTAAATAAAACTTTATTTTACAGCACCGTTTATTTCTTTAATTACAGTCCTCATGTAATGCGCCTCTCTTTCCAAACAGCAATTCCGTTTGACCTTCGACCTCCAACGCCATTCCATCAAGCCATCAATGACCATCAGAAATGCAAATAATGCAATGCAATACAATGCAGTGTATTTCTTTCATTACAATACAATAGTACATTTATTATACATAGAATAAGGTATGTTGTGTGTAGTTTTAAGGCTTATTCAGTTGAAAAGTATATTTTATGGAAACCCGGGAATGGATTTTTCCCATTTTAATGGTTTCCGATGGGAATTTTTTTTCTGAGATACACACTTTTCGCCTTACACACTCTGTCTGGGAACCAATTAAGTTTGTAAATTGAGGTCTCACTGTATTGGAATGAATATAGCGGTAATCCTATTTTTATGTGATTTGTATTTCTGCTCATATGTACGGCATCCTCAGGTGTTGCAGAGGCCCACATCAGAGCAAAAGCATCAACTGGCCATCCATTCCAAGCACGTGGCGGCATGTGTGACGGAGCTCATCCAGACAGCAGAGGCCATGAAAGGTGAGGCCGGCTGCAGACATACGTGCTGCACGCTTACACGACGCCACAATTGTAGCGTTTCATCATCCAGCTGTTTTGTTTCCACTTCAGGATGTGTAATCTTGTGTGTGACGGTGAGACATTATCGACACGGCGAGACAAATCTGCTCAAAAGATTCCCATTATGAATTCAATTTCATCAACAAGATTGCAGAGATGTATGTGATTAACTTGAAGGAGCGCTAAATCCATCTGCAGCTGAATAATTTTGCTCAGAGTACGAGATGCGCCGCAATCCCTTCAGAGTCGAGTCACGACAATCAAATTTGAATTTTTGAGATTGGACCAAACATTGTTTGCGCTGCAAAATTTGCTCCAAATTAAGCTCAGCTGTGATGATGATGACACAAATATGTTAGCCGCGCTGCTGCGTCTTGACAGCAGAAATTGATGATGTCTGAATGAGAATTCAATTTCACCGTGTACGCCGAGAGACGCGCTGGGGCTATCGTCTTGATCTTTCGATAACATCCCATGTGCTTTCTTTTTTTTTCTCTCTCATGCCGCCTCAGATGGAGGTAAGTGTTTTGTTTCCCCGGATCGGCTTTCATAGGAACTGAAGGGGGTCGAGGAATATAGACGGCTGGAAAGGTGTAGGGGGAAGGGAAGGTGGTGCGCAGGGCAGGGCAGGGCAGATTTCCCTTGAGTTCATCGTCATCTTGGAAAACATGTTCCCATCTGCCTTAGCAAGCTGTTCCCAAAGTGCTGTGTTTTATTGACCTCTGCAACAAAAACAAAAAGAAAGGGGGGGGGGGGGGGGGGGTAGGCATCAAAAAGTGAATTGCTTATTTTTATTTTGAATCAGAATCAGAATCAGAATCATCTTTATTGCCAAGTATGTAGGACACACAAGGAATTTGTTTCCGGTAGAACACGCTGCACTAGTATCGTTGTCAAAAAAACTGCTAAGTGGCACTATACAGTTCCATTTTGGCTACTGTTGAAAATTTTGAACACCTAAAGTCGAGCATTGGTTGTTGATTGTGGTAAACAAAAAACATGTGTGTTTGTTTTTTGCAAGTCAAAGAGAAACATGTGCCGGTTGCCTTTCAGGGTCAGAGTGCGTAGACCCAGAGGACCCCACGGTCATCGCAGAGAGCGAGCTTCTCGGAGCAGCGGCGTCCATTGAAGCTGCCGCCAAGAAACTCGAGCAACTGAAGCCCAGAGCCAAGCCCAAGGTAGATGTGCCCTTCTCACCCCTTTTCACCCACGCACACTGGTAACCACATTATTTATTTATTTATTTATTTATTTTTTATTTATTTATTTATCTATTTATTTGTCTATTTATATATTTTTTTTATCAATTTAGTTAGTTAAGTAGTTAGTCGGTCAGTCAGTTAGTTAGTTATTGTATATTATTTGGGGCTATTTATTTATTTTGTGTATTTGTTTGTATGTGTTTGTTTATTTTATTTATGGATTATTTATTTATTGTTTAAAATGTATTTAATAGTTATTTATTAGTTATTTATTTATTTGTTCTCTTTTTATTTATTTATTTTGTGTGTTGTTTATGTGTATTTATTAGTTTTGTATTTTTGTATTAGTTATGTATTTTTTTATTTTTTTTATTGTATTTATTTTTTGTGTGTATATTTGTTTATTTGTTGTTTATTTATATGTTTTTCTGGTGTCTGTTTATTTTTGGATATATTTATTTTTTTAGTTATGTATTTTGCGTATTTGTTTTGTGTATTTATTTATTCATTTGTTATTTATTTGTTTTCTGGCATTTTATTAATTTATTTTGTGTATGTTTGTTCAAGCATTTTATTTATTTCTTAGGTATTTTTGTTTATTTATTCTTTATTTATTTATTTATTTTGTGTGCGACTATTTATTTATTTATTTTGTGTGTGACTAATTTTTTTGTGTGTTTGACTATTTATTTATTTATTTATTTATTTTTTTTTCATAATCATCGGGCAGCCTTGTTGCCCCATGGTATGAAAAGGTGACACCGTCTTCTCCCTTTCCCGTGCCGCTATCTGGCTTATCGCTGCAGATGAATGTTTCTTTGTTCCGGCCCGCACAGCTGGTCCTCTGTAAACTTTTTTGGACTTTAATATTTTGAGCTCCGTTGCCAGGAGACGCCATTACCCCATAGGGTCCTCCGAGCTTAATTTGAACTTGGTTTAAAAAGTCTTTCGTGACCCTTTTTTTTCATCAATGACAGGGCCTCGGTCTGATTAAATGAGTTTCCTTTTTTGTTTTATTGCAGTGTTTCTCATTTAATACCCTTAAAGGACAACCGACGTCACTTTTTTGTATGTTAACTGACATCAGAAAAACGTTTTATAGCATCTAAAATACCCAAAACACGCAGTATATTTTTATTCAAATGCAAAACACCAATAAAAATGACTTCAAGTGTCCAAAATCTGCAAAAAATGGAGCTGCGAATTGGGCATTTTCAGAAAGTCCCGCCCCCTTTTGTGACGTCACGCCAAGACGTCTTGAATTGCTTGAGAATCAAAACAATGGCTTCAGATTCGGAGAATATGCTTTCTTGTTAGACATCCAGTTATGAATATGATTCAAATAGTTCTGAAGAGGAAAGCATACATGTTTGCAATCGATGAAAGAGTTTATTCCATGCAATTTTGAGGCAACATTGGGGAGAAACGATCACCAGAAAAGAAGCACAAAATGGCGACCTCCAGTGGCCACCTCCGTTTCCACAGGCTGATAAATTCCTTATATGGAGCTTGGACGCCCTCTTCTGGGGGCTTTTGGGTGCAACACAAGGTTTTCAGACCAAACTGCAGCAAAATACATTGACATGATGGTAGGACTGCTACAATGTGTCTTTTTTTCGGTCAGGGGGCGTTCCTTTAGTGACGTCACGTACGGACTCGTCACCAACTCAAAAACAAGACTTCCTGAATATTCAGCACGAGTCTTAAAACGTAAAATATAGCTATATGCGGTGTAATCTTTGTAAAATACGCTCAGTAGAAGTCATTTGAAGACATTTTACAAATTATGGACACAACTTGTCCGGAGGCGTCGGTTGTCCTTTAAAATGAGTGTCGGCCGTGCTTGGGTATTGCCGACTTAACTGGTTGGGGAAATAGATGAGAGATGATTAAATCCTGTTGTTTATTTGGGATGCGCCACATCATGATTGTGTATTTCATTTGGGGGGGGGGGGGCATTTTAATCCTCTATGCATCTCAAATTGTGTTTTCCTACTTCCCTTAACCTCTCCCAGTGCACTCAGTAATTGTCAGATCGACCTCCTGTCTGTGTCATGAGAAACATCGCATATTTAGGTCAGCCCACGTTTAATAAAAAAACGTAATTCTCCATCTCAGTCTATTGCCATAAGGGCATTTATTACCAGGTCTCTGCATTTTTTATGGGGGTGTTCTATGAAAAGCAGATTAGTGAGAATGCTTTTCCCCTCTTGTAGATGTCAGTGCCTCCCTCTAGTGATCTCATTTGATGCATGCAAAAAAAAAATGGCAAGGGAAACACCGCTAGTCGTTTCCCCCAATTTAATCCCCTACTCTTGATTGTCCTTTCAAATCAAGATAATGTTGTCATTGAATTGGAATCCTTCTAATGGATATGCATGTTAGTTCACGCCGAACGCTTCTGTGCTGAGGCAGAACTAATCAACCGGCAATTCCTGCGTCATTTCAAGAGCAAACGACGCCATAAAATCGCGCCCCAATTTCATTGCAGTGTCGCTCCCATCAAACCTTTTTAATCCTCTTTTCTCCCTCTCCTCATCCATCGTCATATAGTGAGGAGAACGGGGGGGTTGGTTCTCCCACCCTGGCATGCATGTCTCCTTCCCAAGCCCCTCTCAGAGCCTTTGTAGACCTGGAGGTCTTTTTTTGCAGGGCTCTGTCTGATATGTTTGATATATTAGGTTGTTATTCAATCCAACTATGTATCAAACATATTCCTACAGTGTCCCGCCATGTCTCCTGCCACCTGTGCACAATCATGTGACCCTTTCCTTGACTGTTGCTCAACTGGTAGTGGTTCGTTCAAGTCTTGCGCTGTGATTGGTATTGGTATTCGCAATCAATGGCGGAGCGCCGTTCCCAAATTTGTTTGCGTTTTGTTTTTTTCTTGTGGGGGAGTGGGTGCGTTTCAAGCTTCGGTCAGACCTCTAGCAATGTTTTGCGCTCCCATGAGGGGGCAGCATTTCCCTTTTTTCCATGTTAGCGCTTTGTTCCAGCTTCAGCTATATAAACCAATATGTATGTCTTGCATTGTATTTTGGACAGCTGCCCTCATTTCAAGCTCATATAACTATGGACCCATATAATTTAGGAATTAACTTTTTTTTTTTTCTAATGAAAGAGAGTCTAAGGTTTCTTACGCTGTATTGATTGTTTATGTCGTCCTAACTCTCAATGTTGTGTGGGTCAGACTATTTAAGTGAAAATGACAAAAACCCTGGCACTTGAGTGGACGCATTTTTACACGTCGTCTGGCAGTGAATGAGTTAAGGACAATGAGGTTCAGGCTGAATTCACTTATTTTTAGAATTGCGGGGAGATTTTTAATAAATTTAGTATCAGAGGTATGATGAATAGCCTGCTGTACAACGTGGTGTCCACGCTGGGTCAATGCACAAATATGTTTTCAAATGTAGCTTTATATAGCCATTTGGAATCCATATTGATAGGTAGGTGGAGTAAATAATAATATACTTCATTTATATGCGGCTTAAAAAACTCACAAGGACACTTTACAGTCATTACTATTTACTATTTTGATCTCACTGTAAATTTTAATGTTGGTCTGTGTCATGTTTTTGGAAAGTACTTGTACAATGAGATATCTCTGTCTGAATGTATTTTTTTAAACCTCCAGCAGGCTGACGAGACGCTGGATTTCGAAGAGCAGATTCTTGAAGCAGCCAAGTCCATCGCAGCAGCGACTAGCGCTCTTGTCAAGTCAGCGTCAGCAGCCCAGAGAGAGCTGGTGGCACAGGGCAAGGTCAGTTGAATGTCACTCACAAGTTTCAAAATCGCTGATGTTAACGTAATGTGGGAGCATCTGTCTCAAACCAGTGTTTCCAAACCTTTTTAAAGCTAAAATGTGTCTCGAGCAATGGTCCCCAATCTCTGGCCCGCGGACCAGTATCGGTCCGTGGTCATTTGGCACCGGACCGTGTCGAACAAATAAAGAATTTACATTATTTGCAATATGTGTTATATGTGATGCACATGTTCCACACCAGATCAAAACGATAGCGTGTCTCTGAATGGATTAACACAATATTAATTTCAATTTCCAGCAGTTGAGTGGCCCATTTTCCCCCACACACTCTAGTCATTGCTCTGAAGTAACGGTGGTCCGTGTGTGAAAGGTTTCCTCTCTTCACTTCTTTTTATTTATCTATTTATCCAGTTATCTATGGAGCTTGCTATCTGACTATCTAGCTAACTATCTAGCTGGCTATCTACCTGGATACCTAGCCAGCTAGCTATTTTCTATTTGTTTGCTATCTAGCTAGCTAACTGTTAGAACTAGTTATATACACATCCTAAAAACATCTAATGTTATTTTACGACCCGACACTATCTATTAGCTATATACTAGCCAGCTAACTAGCTATCTATTTGCTATCTACTAGCTAGCTAGCAAGCTTTCTAGCTATTTGAGTTACTTCCGGGTTGAGTATTAATTATTAATTTTTAATTATTATTATTATTATTATTATTATTATTATTATTATTATTATTATTATTATTATTATTGCCATTCCCGAATTTATTCCGATAAAGCCCTGGTCAGACCTGGCAATGTTGTTCCCTCCCATGAGGGGGCAGTATTTACCTTCAATGAGGATAACTCCAGACCTATATCACTTCGGATTTTTTTTTCTGATGAAAGATGAGAGTCTAAGGTTTCTAACGCTGTATTGAATGTTTATGTAGTCCTAAAACTCAATATTATGTGGGTCCTACAATTTAAGTGAAGATGACAAAAACCCTGGCACTGGAGTGGACACATTGCACATCGTCTGGCAGTCAATGAGTTTATAGTGTTTGAGCATCACTGGTTTACTACCCGCAATTTCAGGTTGGATCCATTTTAGCCAATGCAGTGGACGACGGCCAGTGGTCGCAAGGACTCATATCCGCTGTGAGTGTTGTCGTTTGACTGTCAATCATACAAAACTACAGAACCTATCATAGACGATCTTTTTGCACGTCACTCTGCGTTAGGCCCGCATGGTTGCCGCGGCCACTAGTAACCTGTGCGAAGCGGCCAATGCGTCCGTGCAGGGCCACGCCAGCGAGGAGAAACTCATTTGTTCAGCCAAGCAGGTGGCAGCTTCCACGGCTCAGCTGCTGGTGGCCTGCAAAGTGAAGGCGGACCAGGATTCCGAGGCCATGAAGAGACTACAGGTAGGACAATCCTGCGACAAAGCTTGGAGACACCTCCGGACAAGTTGTGTCCGTAATTTATAAAATCACTTCAAATGACTTCTACTGAGCGTATTTTACAAAGATTCCACAGCATATAGCTATATTTTACGTTTTAAGACTCGCGCTGAATATTCAGGAAGTCTTGTTTTCGAATCGATGACGATGCCTGACGAGACGTCACATCTGGAACACCCCTGACCGAGAAAGCGACACACAATGCATTTTGGGTATGGTCTGAAAAGTTCGTGTTGATGGTGAAATTAGAAGGAAAAAACAAATAACTCGATGGTGAATCGTTGTGTGCTGCACCAAGACGACTATTTGATACTAGTTGACACAAATTCCCAGCAGACAAATCAGCCTGTTTCCAAGGGCGCTTGGGTGCCATCTTGTGCATTTTCTGGGCGCTATATTGGAGTCCAGACGCCTCAAAATGAGACGGAAGGACATCTTTAATCGATTGCAAACATGTATGCTTTCCTCTTCAGAACTATTTGAATTATATTCATAACTGGATGAGTAACAGGAAAGCATCTTCTCCGAATCTGAAGCCATTGTTTTGATTCTCGAGCAAGGCAAGACGTCCTGGCGTGACGTCACGAACAAGGGGGAAACTCGCAATTCCCATTTCCCCATTTCCCATTTCAATGACACTTTAAGTCATTTTTATTTGTATTTTGCATTTGACTAAAGATATCAGCCTGCGTATTTTGGGTAATTTAGATGCTATAAAGCGTTTTTCTGATGTCAGTTAGGAAACAAAAAAATGGTGTCGGTTGTCCTTTAAGGGTGTGCGTACAAATTCTGGCATGTGTTCTTTTCTTTAAAGGCTGCTGGAAACGCAGTGAAGAGAGCCTCTGACAACCTGGTGAAGGCGGCCCAGAAAGCGGCATTTGATAAAACAGAGGATGACAGTGTGGTTGTGAAGACCAAATTTGTTGGAGGCATCGCTCAGGTATTCCAAGATACATATTGGTATTATATATTCTTGTCAAGGTTATTGCAGTCAGCAAAAAACAACAATATTTCGGAAAAAAACATTTTGTAGACAAAAAAAGTGGGAAAAAAAGTGAAATGGATTCCCCAAAACAATATTTTAAACTGCTTTTAAGAGACGAACTGAAACTGTTATAACACGCTTATACAATCACTAATTAGAGTGAAATTATTTATATATTTTGATAATGCTGCTCTGTAGTAAGGACAGACAGTTGTTTGATCATTTTAAGTATACAGTGATACCTCAGCTTAGGAACTTCATTGGTTCCCAGAATGTGTGTGTAAGGCGAAAAGTGTGTCTTCCAAACATTAATTTCCCATAAGAAACCATTGCAAATGAGAATAATCCGTTTCCAGGTCCCCATGAAACATAATTTCCTACTAAATAAGCCTTGCAACTACACTAAATATACCTTATTTTATGTATGATAAATGTGCTATTGTATTGTATTTAAAGAAATAAACTGTACTTTATAATAAAGTCGTTTTATTTACCTATGTGATGGTCGTTGATATCGTTGCCTCTTGATGATATCCGAGTGAGGTTGCCGTGCTTTCTCTGCGATAATACCCTCACTCACACGGTCCCCTGCTAGCTGCTTTTCGTTAATCTAAATCAACCGAAGTTTTTTAACCTCTTCTATTGCCTGAGACCATTGCTTAGACAAGAACAGAAACACTGTTAGCCACACACTGAGCATACTGGTACTGGGATGCGAAAAGGCGAAAAGTTCGTTAGCTAAAGCATTCGTACCACTGTATCACTGGTTCTCGTATCACAGGTATCACTGTATTTTAATATGTCTGATGTATTTTAGTACACAATAATGAGTGATAAATTTGTATATTGCATTCATCAAATGCTCTGTATGTTTAAAAAAATGCTAAAACTAATAAAAATGAAATGAAAATGAAGAATTGACCAAATTAATTAATTAAACACATAAATAAATAAAATAAAACACAAATGAATGAATAAAACACAAATGAATAAATAAAACACAAATAAATAAATATAAATAAAGAAACAAACACAAAATAGTCTTATCAACAAATAAATAAATAAATAAATATGTGAATAGATAAATAAATAAATAAATAAATAAATAAATAAATAAATAAATAGTAACAATCTCCCTCCAAGGACAAATTAACCTCAATCTGATGTCAAAATGATGTCAGTACTAATTGGAATCGATGAAAAGGTTTCTTCAGCCATCATTTGTACTTCTTTGAAGATGTCGGACGTTTCGCTTCTTCTCCGAGATGCTTCGTCAGTGAACAAAAGTCTTGTGCTGGTAATTTTGGCCCTATGTATATCCCTACTGTCCAGACCTCATCACTAAATCGCCATGGTGGGGTGAGGTTCAATTGGGATTGTTCGTACAATAGGCTTAGTTATGCTGATGAAGTGAAACAATAGCAAATGGGGCAATCAGGCTATTCGTAGACCTCATACTCAGGCAGAACAATTGAATCAGTCAGGACCAGAGAAGTAATCAGTGTAGCAGCAGGGGATAGTCCTCTGCTCCCCCCAACCTGAGAGCAGGGACCAATCAAAGCAAAGTCCGGCACCGCCACGTCTGGACAGTAGGGATATATATACATATAGGGCCGAAATTACCAGCACAAAACTTTAGTTCGCTGACGAAGAATCTTGGATAAGAAGCGAAACGTCTGACACCTTCAAAGAAGTACAGATGACGGCTGAAGAAACCTTTTCATCGATGGACCATTCCTGTACATCTGAGAGCTGACACACACGTACTAATTGGAATGATAAAATAAGAAACTCTTTGAAAACTGACGCTTATGTTATACAGCTTTTGACTTTGACTTTTTTGACATTTTAGGGCTGCGAGACACTCATGAAGTACATGATGTATCGATAAATGGTCATAATTTTAATCATCAGTCTGTTGCCATCTGAATGTTTGATGAAAAGAATGGGCATTTTGCCGCTTGATATCTATCGTTCTCAATTACATGAAATTAACAAAACCGTTTTTTTGTTTTTTGTTTTGGTTTACGACGGTACGAACAGATGAGGTTCGGAGGTTACGAACTGTGCAGAATGAACCAGATTATTTTCTACAACGTAGTATGTGGTCATAAGGCACAAGAGGGAACGCTGAGTACCCAATGTGCTTACTGTTTTTCATTTGTTTTATCAGTGTTCCCGCAAATCCGGCAAAATAGTATTCAGAGAATACATTAATATCAAAGGATGGTCTTCGGATAGTTGGCATTTAAATGTCTCAAACTGTTAAAAACATGTTGGTATGATTGTATAAAGATGTTACAATTGTCACAAAAAAAAAACATTAGCACATGCTAACATTGCTCGATCACTATCATCCGAGCAGACGTTATTTCAAACACTGGGATAAGGCGCAGTCCCATCTTCAGAAGAAAATCCAGGCTTTTGGGTGCGCCTTATACACCACAAAATACATCGATGAAAAGGTTTCTTCAGCCGTCATCTGTACTTCTTTGAAGGTGTCGGACGTTTCGCTTCTTATCCAAGAAGCTTCGTCAGCAAACTAAAGTCTTACTGGTAGGCTCCACTGATTACTTGTATTGTCCTGACTGACGACTGGCCTGATTGCCCAATTTGCCCTGGTATCACCTCATCAGCATAACTAATCCTATTTTGCCTAAGCAATCTGTTGTACGAACGACCCAAATTGAACCTCACCCCACCATGGCGGTTTAGGGAAGGATTTTGCTGTTTTATGAAAATGGCTTCTTTTACTCCCCTTTCAAACAATCTAATAGAAGTAATCAATGAAGCCGCAGGGATTAGTCCTCTGCTCCCCCCAACCTGAGATCAGGGACCAATCATAGCAGAGTCCGGCACCGCCACGTCTAGACAGTAGGGATATATATATAGGGCCGAAACTACCAGTAAGACTTTAGTTTGCTGACGAAGCTTCTTTGATAAAAAGTGAAACATCCGACACCTTCAATGAAGTACAGATGACACCTGAAGAAACCTTTTCATCGATGGACCACTCCTGTACGACTAAGAGCTTACACAGACCACAAAATACAGTTTTTCCCATCGGTCTCAGATCATTGCGGCTCAGGAGGAGATGCTAAGGAAAGAGCGCGAGCTGGAGGAAGCCCGCAAGAAACTGGCTCAGATCCGACAACAGCAGTACAAGTTCTTGCCCACCGAGCTGAGGGAGGACGAGGGTTGACGGCCTGCCCGGGATTGGACGCTTTCACTTCGGCGCCGCTGCCTCTCCTCTCATGTGACTGAGGATTATACCGCACTCTTAACAGGCCCGTTTGGTAAGACAACCAAGTGCCTGTAGTTCCTTATGTATTTTGTGTGTACCTCGTGTGCGTTTCAGGCGCTTGCGTTTCTATAATGTCATGTTAACTAAACCGTACAACGCCGACGCGTCATTCATGTTAAAATGACGACGTGAAGAAAATTCTGAATCGATCATTGTTGCCGAATGTTTTCTAGGCAGTGAGCAGATGATCGTGGCCGTGTCTAGCTAAGGGTAAATCGCTTCTTTTATTCTATTTCAAAGGATCAAAACAGGCAGAAAGGGGGGGAGGATGTCACCGTTGGCTTGCATGCACCATCAAATCTCGACATATCAATGAAGCGACTAATCAATAGAATAGTCGAGCACTTGTGACGTGATCAAAACCTTAAAAAGCTTTTTTCCAAAATGCGATAAATGCCTCATGAAAAAAAGAAAATGGATTTTGCTGTGCTGCAGCTGTAACAAAGCGCTTAATAATAATATATTACATTTTAAGCGCCTTTCAAAGTTCTCAAGGACACTTTACAGTCACAGACAAGCATCGGTACTGCAGTATAATAAATAAAATATAATCACAAATACAATGCAATAAATAAAATACAATTATAAATAGAAAGAAGAGAGAACTACACAGAAAATGCAATTTTAAATAGTCACATAATAGTCAACACAAAGCAAAATAATAAACAACAGGAACAAAAACATGGACAGTTGGGCAATATTACAGACTTTCTCCATGTATACTCTATGATGTTTGAGTACAAGTCAAACACTAATACGAATCAATTCTAGATGAAAGAGCCTCCTTTTCACCAGTGGATCAGAGGCGTCATTTTAGGACAAACGTCTAATTATTTAGGTTTTTTTTTTTCCTTCTCAGCATAATCCAAATGGATTTATAGCGTTTTGGAGAGAAAGCTTCCAATTAGAGGCTTTGTGGCTGCCAGGAAAATTAAAAGAAAAAATATATATTTATTCTTGAGTGATACTTTTGAAAAAAATATATCTATATACGTATAGTTTTTCTTACAGAGTGGACCAGAAAGTTATGTCTTGTGACCAAAATGATCCGCCAGTTGTGAAAAACACAAATTCACAGGGCAGTGCAACAATCTTACTGTGGTTTTTTTTTTTTATTCTATTTTTTTATTTTTTGCACTCATAACAAAACATTTAGAGCTGCAGCGGAACTTAAAAGGTCAAATTCCGGTCATCTTTGTTCAAATTTAAAATCGTAAAAGCCTTTTTTTTTTTCATAAAACCTCTATTTTGAAACAACATTACAATACAATACATCCTAATTTACATAGCGCGTTCACAACAGCTGCAGCTGTAACAAAGCGCTTGACATCATAGTCAACACAAAGCAAAATAATAAACAACAGGAACAAAAACATGGACAGTTGTGCAATCATCATGACTTTCCCCATGTACTGTATGATGTTTGCGTATAGGACACACACTTGAAGTAGTTCGAGATGAAAGAGGAGAGGATGAAAGCCTCCTTTTCACTAGTGGATCAAATACGTCATGGTGGAATGTGCATGTCTGCTACTAGCTAAGTTTTGAAAGCAAACACGAAGCTGTAGCATCCATTGACAAAAAGAGGTTTCATCTCCTGTAAATCCGCTTCAATCATACAAGTGTAAAAATAATTTAGACAACAGCAAAATGTAAATATACGACAACAGCAAAATGTAAATATACGACTCGAGATAGGTGTTCCTCTCCTTTTTGATTTCAGAAGTTCCATTGCACTTATTATTCAATACATTCAAACTATCAGCAAGATTTGTAATTTTAAAGTATTGATTTGCAATATGTTCTCTAGAGTAGGAATTAAGACAATAAAATAATAGTCTACTGTATTGAAAATGTTTTTCTAGCAAAACAAAACACAAAACAGCAATACAAACGTTACATAACGGCAGTTGCGTGCACAAACTCATGCGGCAACATGCTTCCTTAAAGGACAACCGACACCTCCGGAGAAGTTGTGTCCATAATTTGAAAAATCACTTCAAATGACTTCTACTGAGCGTATTTTACAAAGATTCCACAGGATATAGCTATATTTTGTCTAAGACTCGCGCTGAATATTCAGGAAGTTGATGGCGATGCCTGACGTGACGTCACGTCTGGAATGCCCCTGACCGAGAAAGCGACACACAATGCATTTTGGGTACTTTGTTTGGTCTGTTGATCCATGTTGATGGTGAAATTAGAAGGAAAACACATAAATAATGCAATGGTGAATCGTTGTGTGTTGCACAAAGACTACTATTTGATACGAGTTGACACAAACTCCCAGCAGACAAATCAGCCCATTTCCAACGGAGCTTGGGCGCCATTTTGTGCATTTTCCGGGACGCTACATTGGAGTCCAGATGCCTCAAAATGAGACGGAAGGACTTCTTTAATCGATTGCAAACATGTATGCTTTCCTCTTCAGAACTATTTGAATCATATTCATAACTGGATGAATAACAAGAAAGCATCTTCTCCGAATCTGAAGCCATAGTTTTGATTCTAGAGCAAGGCAAAGACGTCCTGGCGTGATGTCACGAACAAAGGGGCGGGATCTTCTGAAACTCGCAATTTCCGGGGTCATTTTGAAGTAGTTTTGGGACACTTCAAGTCATTTTTATTGGTGTTTGGCATTTGACTAAAAATATCAGTATGCGGTTTTGGGTATTTCAGATGCTATTAAACGTTTTTCTGATGTCAGCTAGGAATCAAAAAAATGGTGTCGGTTGTCCTTAAAAAAATGAAATGGCAAATACCTGCATGCTAAAAAATCTATTTTTGCAAAGCCCAATTTATTTTCTCAACATTTCATTTGAGAAAATAAATCTGATTCAAATGAGTTGTAATGATGGCCACTCTTTTTCAATCATCGCGCAGCACATCGTTGGAACCATTTTGCAAGCTATTATTTTGGAGTCACTGGCATGTACATGCAACAAGCTTTTAAATACTTGAATATATTATAATATGTTGTGTTTCACTTGTTAAAATGTTGTCTTTCAACGTACAGTGATACCTCAGTTTACGAATGCTTTAGCTCAAGAACATTTCGCCTTACGAACAGACTAGTTTTCGGCGGATGAACACCATACCACACGGTCAAACAGCGCCACGGTGGCTGGCGCACTAGTTTTCGTCACCACCTTACTTTGAGTGCAGACGTGGTTTGTTATTGGGTGGAGTACTTTTGCTATTATGGGACCGAAAAAGACCCCACCACAGACTAGTGTTAAGCTGAAGAGTCCACAAAAGAAAATTACAGTTGAGCAGAAGGAGATCGTCGAAAAACCCGAACCAGGTGTGCGTTTGTGTGACTTAGCGTCCCAGTACCAGTATGCTAAGTCGACCATTGCTACGTGGGGCTAAGGGTTTTTCTGTGTTGTCTAAACAACGGTCTCAGGCAATAGAAGAGGTTGAAAAACTTGGGTTGATATGGATTAACAAAAAGCAGCTAGCAGGGGACCGTGTGAGTGAGGGTATTATCGCAGAGAAAGCACGGCAACTTCACTCGGATATCATCAGGAGGCAACTACATCAACGATCACAAAGGTAAATAAATCGTCTTTATTATATAGTACAATTTATTTAATTACAATACAATAGCACATTTATTATACATAAAATAAGGTATATTTTGCATAGCTTTTAGTAGAAAATAGCGTTTTATGGGGACCTGGGAACGGATTATTCTCATTATTAATGGTTTCTTATGGGAAATAAATGTTTGGCAGATGAACTTTTCGCCTTACACACACTTTCTGGGAACCAATTAAGTTCGTAAACTGAGGTATCACTGTACACCCACTCACCAAAAAAAGGCCAATTCTTGCTTGTTAACTTTCATTTGCTATCCGGCCTTGGCTATTCCGCGGCAAAGCTCCCTAAATGCTAACAAAACAAAGAAAGCCGAGGCTACTTTGGCCACTGCAATTGATTGACAGCAACTTTTTGTGAGTAGTGTGCTTCTTATTTAAAGATTATAGGCTTATTCGTCATGTCAAATATTTACATGTATAATAATCACAATTTCATAAGGGCACGTTGCATCCATAATATATCCTCAATGGTTCATGTACGCCGGCGTGCTGGGACTGATTGACAGCACGAATTAGCCAATCGGGTGCACTGAACTGGCTTGAGAAAGCTTCCATTGTTGCGAATCATAAGACATTCCTTCACTCGCTGGAAAAGGAGCCCGGTTGGGTCCATCTTCGATATCGGGAATTTGCCAGCAGGTTACCTCCTGCGTTGTGTCTTAGTGCCTTACTCGAGTTTGTGGTGCAAGCGGCTCAAGAGGCGTCCCGGTTGAAGTTTGAGCCTTGAGAACATTTTTTTTTTTTTTTGCTAATCTCCATCAAGGCCTGAACCGCAACATAAAGGAGTCCTTTGCCATACGATCCAATGCCTTGGCTGCCGGGCCTGTACCTGCCTATGTTGCTATTGTGAATACCTTTTTGGCATTGAGAAACTTTAATGGAATACTCACGGCATTCCTTAAGCATGTTTGTGTTTGAGGTTATGAGAAGTTGTTCCCCCCCCAAAAAAATGTTTTTTCTTTCCTTCTGTGTCATCGAACTACTTTCAAATGTCTGTTTTTACTAGTTAAGAATGGCCAGGAGTGCTGAGCAAAGGTCTGAGGCCGACATTAGCTTTGTGGTTTTGATGTCTTTTACGTGCAGGAAAAAAATAACTAAATACTGATTTATTACTTTTTTGGGGGTCAAGTGTAAGCACGGACCAATCACAAAGTACAAGAATGAAAATATATATATTTTTGTGAATGTGGCCATATTATTATTATTATTATTATTATTATTATTGTTAATATTTTATTATTATGTTGTTGTTTTGGTTATATTTTCTTAGTATCATTATTAGTAGTACTAGTAGTATGTTGTTTTTATTTTCTTTCTATTATTGTTATTATTATTCTTTTCTTGTTATTTTCTTTGTATTAATATTAGTAGTAGTGTTTTATTTTTATTTGTATTATTATTATTGTTGTTTTATTTTATTTTTATTTTCTTTGTATTATCAGTAGTAGTAGTAGTAGTCGTATTTTATTTGTATTTTCTTTGTATTATTATTATTATTACAGTGTATTATTATTATTATTATTATTATTATTATTAGTAGTAGTAGTAGTAGTAGTAGTTGTAGTAGTATTTTGTTGTTATTATTATTATTATTATTTTGTTACTATTGTTATGTTGTTGTTTTGTTTTATTTCCTTTTCATTATTATTATTTTGGTTTTATTTTCTTTGTATTATTATTATTAGTAGTATGCTGTTTATATTTTCTTTATATTATTATTATTATTTTGTTTTTATTTTATTCGTATTAATATTAGTAGTAGTATTTTGTTTTTTATTTGTATTATTATTTCTTTTTATTTCCTCTTTATTTTTTATTTTTCTTATTATTTTCTTTGTGTTATTATTATTATTAGTAGTAGTAGTATTTTGTTTTTATTTTCCTTTTATTATTATTATTATTATTATTATTATTATTATTATTATTATTATTATTATTATTATTGGTTGAGCCAATGTTGGGTTATTTATACCCTGGATTATTGGATTGAGGATTTGACCCAGCATGTTGGGTCAAGAATATCCAACAAGGCTTTCCAAACTCAAACACTGCAAACCACTGAGATATAAAAAAAAAAAAAAAAACAATGAACAATAACCCCCAAAAAAGTAACACAATGCGCTCTCAATCCACAGTTTACCTAATAAATTTGGGAAAAAAAACATTTTTAAAAAATGTTTTCTGAAAAAGAATGGTCTGCTATCAAATCAAATGACGGCCCAGTATTTTTGCCCAGCACTGTGTATTTATTGTCTGAATGATTTGTGCAAATATTCAAGCAAACGATGGGGAGGGACGTTGACTGTGTTACAAATAGATGTTGTGCAAAGGCGCGTGTCATTTGATGATATTTATCTGGTCACAAAGGTATTTTTTGTATTCATCACAAAATTAAAAAAAATGACTTTTTTTCTCCATTTGTTTCACTATTTAACATTCTTTCCAGCAGGGGGCAGCATTAGCCCGTGAAGTTACGCTTGGAGAAATCCTTCCAGTGGAATGATTGGCAAATCAGACCAAATATAGCCATGGTGCGGTATCTGTTTTTCTTCCCTCTTGTTCCACAGCTCGGATTTTAATTCACACATTCGTTCTTACATCAATGATCAAACCACTGATGATCTCACAATGTTACAAACATCAATTAAAGGTGTTTCAATTAATAATGTCAATTTGTGTTGACGTTTCACTGTTAGGTTGTAATCGTAAGTCACATGCAAGGGAAGACGACAGGCCTTGTAAATGATGTTCAGTGGTGTCCCGTCGTATACCGTGAAATCCCCCGTCAACACCATATTTGGTTCTTTACACTCATACAACGCCTAGAAAGAAGAAACAATGTGCCAGTGACGCCGCATATGAATAGTACTCCCCCTCTCTCAGTCGTTTTTTTTTTTTTTAAGATGCGGTCATTACCTCTGGGGGAAACTGCTGTTTAATAGGCCAATTTAAAATTGATTTTTAAAAATGGCAACAATATTCCGGATGAGAAATTTCCAAACGCAGTCCACCGCCATTGTGTTTGATGTCACAAGACCTCGCCATAAATAAAATCAATAAATAGATAAGTGAATGAATAAACACATACATACATACATACATACATACATACATACACACACACACACACACACACACACACACACACACACACACACACACACACACACACACACACACACACACACACACACACACACATACATACATACATACATACATACATACATACGCACCTGCCTGCCTGCCTACATACATACATGCATGCATACGGAAGGAAGGAAGGAAGGGTTTTGATCGACATTTCTGAAATAAACTTGCTCCAATCGACCAACATCTATTCACCCTCCCGATTCCAAATTTCGACTGTTGAGTCAACCTAACATGTTTATGGAATGTAGCAGGAAGCCACAGTCACCAAAGACTCCACACAGGAAGGCCAGAACTGCGATCTGAGCCGTCAAAATGCAAGCCAGACGTATAAACCGCTCACCGCAGTGCTGCCTACTTTTCACTTTTAATCCTACTAAATTCTTATGCGAAGATCTCCCCCAAGAAATGTTCCCGCTGACAAGTAGAACTGTTTGTCTTTTGGTCCATTTTGTTCAGGAAGTAGTTACACGCGCACCCCCTCCCCCATGAACATACCGCACACAAAAAATAATCCACACAAACTGTTTGCAAACACTTAAATGTCCCAGATAAGACCGTTTTGTGCTCGCCAGTTCCAAGTCGATGAAATAAGTGTATACAGTACGGCTGGGAGAGGTGGAGAGGGGCTGGGGCGGGAGGGGAACGGTGTTTGGAATTGTAAACGAAGGAAGCTTGTTGTGACTTTCAGAGCGTGAGGTCATGGTGGCATTCGCTGAAGCAACACTCTCCAAGGTAAAGCCAATATTCATCAGCTGACAGAGCGTCTTATTGCTCGGGTCTGGAGCGCATGACTATTTTAGGTCATCGGCAATGCCTCGGTCACATTCTGTACCGTCGCTCCTCCGCTTTTTATCCAGCGGAGTGAAAGGTCAGTGGAAATGGATGTTACTGTAACGCAGGGCTGTCCAAACTTTGCAAAGGGGGCCAGATTTTCTGTGTTAAAATGTAGGAGGGGGGCCAACCTTGAAGGACGTTCTTTACAAATAGAGACGCTCCCCAACTTACAAACGAGATACGTTCTGAACGGTCGTTCGTAAGTTGCTATATTTTCTATGGAATGTATGCCTGAGGCTTATATAAGTAGTTTTAAGGTTTATATAAGTATGTTTAAGGCTTCTATAAGTAACCTGTATTGTTTTGGACTGAAAATCAAACATTTAATAAAATATGCTCTATAAAGATATGTACACGTACAACTGGAGACAATAATACATACACTCAACCCGGACGTAACTCAAATAGATAGAAAGCTAGCTAATAGCTAGCTATATTGCTAGCTAGCTAGATAGCTAATATATAGCCAGCTATATATCCAGCTAGATAGCTCATAGATAGCAAAGTTCCCCATTGTGGGACGAATAAAGGTTTTCTGATTCTGATTCAAATAGATAGCCTGTTTGCTAGCTAGCTAGATAGACAGCTGGATAGCGAGATAAATAAAAAGAAGTGAAGAGAGGAAAAAAATAAAAGCAAAGTCAAGAGAAAAGACAAAAAAATGCTAAATGGGAAATTCAATGGGAAAATGGTCAAATAAATAACAGTAAAGTAATTGGTGTGCTAAAAAAGATTTCCCCTTAATCCTGTCCAATCAAAATCAAGAACAGCGTGATTGACAGGCGCTTATAAATGAAATATCTTATTATTATTATTATTATTATTATTATTATTATTATTATTATTATTATTATTATTATTATTATATGTTACTACAAAAATGTTCGTATGTACTGGTGTTCGTAACTCGAATGTTCGTAAGTAGGGGAACGTCTGTAACAGCAATTAATTGAAATAAGTTTCAGCAAGAAATTCTGTGTTTCACATTTGACAATGTGCAAAAATGTATCTACACCAGTGCCAGGGTTTTTGTCACTTGAATTCCAGGACCCACAGAATATTGAGTTTTAGGGCTACATTAACATTCAATACAGAGTAAGAAACCTTAGACTCGCTTTCATCAGGAAAAAAAAGTTAATTCCTAAATTATATGGGTCTGGAGTTATATGAGCTTGAAATGAGGGAGCTGTCTAAAATAAAATGCAATACATGCATATTGGTTTATATAGCGCTTTAACAACAGCTGAAGCTGTAACAAAGCGCTAACATGGAAAAATGGAAATGCTACCCTCTTGTGGAAAAGAAAAACATTGGTCTGGCCAGCGGTTTATCGGCACCCAAGCATGAAAAACAAAACCCGAATTCATTCTGGAATGGCGCTCGACGTCATATTTTCAATTCCAGAATAAATTCAGGAATGGCAGTGAATGAGCGAAGCATATGTTTGGTTTTATTCACTTCACTTTTTTTAACAGTTTAATTAACTTTTTTTTTGTAACTGTTGGACAGAAGTAATTATACTATTGGGTGCAAATTGCATTTCAAACATTAAAAAAAATATCACCATGGCCGTTTTGTATTTACAGAATTTTTAAGCTCAATAAGTAATTTAAAAATGACATTATTAACTATAAATGTTTATTGGATTTTTACAAGTTTATTCATCTGGAGTGAATACTTAAAAAAAAATGGCCAGGTAACGGTCGTAAGTGGAAATAGTCGAAATCCATTCAAAATGTTGAATAGAGACTCGGAGGCTAAATGAAACGCCCCCCTGTGGAGAGTGAGATGGTGGCTGCCTGGCCAAAATTGTCTTACGCGTTGCCGGCCTGCTAGCGCGTTGCCGTGCCAGGCGTAGAATATATATATATTTTTTTTCACTTAGCACACACAGGTAACAGCACGACTGGATTAATTCTACAGACGTTATTGATTTTATGACAGAGGCTGCGGGCCGAATGAAAATTGACCATGGGCCACACTTTTCTATATTCCTTATAAATACACAGCTAGATAGCTAATAGATAGCAAGTAAATAAAAGTTTCAAGTTTGAGGAGCCCTTCACTGTCCTGCAACAAATCCCACCCAGGAAGGTAAATTAAAAACAATCATTGTACAAATCTAGCTGGCTATCTAGCTAGCTAGCTATTTGCTGTCTATTAGCTATTTAACTAACTAGCTGGATATTTAGCTAGCTAGCTAATATCTAGCTAGCTAGCTATGATCTAGCTCTTATCTAGCTATCTACCTAGCTATGAAGCTAACTTAACTAGCTATTAGCTAGCTAGCTAGCTTTCTGTCTATTTGAGTTATTTCGCGTTGAAGTCCCCACACACCCTCGTCATTGCCCTGAAGTAACGGTGGTGAGTGTGTGAAAGGTTTACTCTCGTCACTTTTTTTTATTTATCTATTTATCCAGCTATCCGTGGAGCTCGCTATCTGGCTATCTAGCTAACTATGTAGCTGGCTATCTACCTGGATACCTAGCTAGCTAGCTATTTGCTATCTGTTAGAACTAGTTATATACACATCCTAAAAACATCCAATGTTATTTTACGACCTGACACTATCTATTAGCTATCTACTAGATAGCTAGCTATCTATCCATTAGCTATCTACTAGCTAGCTTTCTAGCTACTTGAGTTACTTCCGGGTTGAGTGAACGCTGGCGCGTTTGCTGCCGCTGCTCACCCACAGAAAAACAATTATCCTCTGACTGTAAAGTGACCTTGAGAGTTTTGAAAGCCGCTTATAAATGCAATGTATCATTATGATGATGATGAATAATATTTTGCTATCAACTTTAAATCTGTTGTCACATGATTTAAAGTGCTGCAGCCACTCCGCCATTCCCTATCAAAGATCATTTAGGGGGAGGGGTCATATAACATTCCTATAACATACTTTGACGCCAGCTTCGCGCCGAATTTACCCAGGTTCTTCCAGAGAACGAATGGGTGACACATCCGTGTGAAGATATCGATGGCGGTCTGTGCTTTGGTCCAGTATGTACGCAAGAAGCTTCCTTTAGCCAACATGTAAGCAAGAATGCCGAAGTATTTCCCTGTCAGCAGGGCTAAATCGGTCCAGAGCTGAGACTTCAACCTCCCCAGCTAAATTTGGCCGGCTAACAGCAGGAATATGTATTAAAATGATATCATTTGACACCCACTTACCCCATAGTTAAGTTCTTAACAGGATTCAATGTGATTTTTTTTTTTTTTCTTACGTTCCTTTTTCTCATGGATCCTTGCTGAAAGATGGAAAGGAACTTGCGGTGCCGACTGCAAGTGATCTGTGGCCTCCCCCCTCCCGGGATTTAAATCACAGCACAGTGAAATGCAACACTCGGTCCGGTTGAAACTTCTTAAGGCTTAATTTGGAAACTTTGCTTTAGGCTCATTAGATGACTGTCAGTTTATGCCCCCCTCCCCAACCACATACACCCCCTTTTTTAGAGCTCCACGCCCCTTTTGAAGTCGACCCATGTAGCGAGTGCTGACGAGGAAGGAGGTGGTCAGTATCCTCAAGGGAGGATGCTATGTGGGGGTAGCAGGTGTGTATTTATAATATAAAATAATAATACATTTCATTTATAAGCGCCTTTCAAAACTCTCAAGGACGCTTGACAGTCACAGGATTTTTTTTTCTGCGTGTGAGCAGCGGCAGCCATACGCGCCGGTGTTCACTCAACCCGGAAGTAACCCAATGCTTTTCTGCTTCAAGTCACACAAATCATAAATAAATAAATCCAACTTTGCTTGAAAAGCGAAATGCCAAATTATTGTGTGTGTGTTTTGGGTATTTTAGATGCTATAAAACGGTTTTCTGATGTCAGTTAGGAAACAAAAAATGGTGTTGGTTGTCCTTTAAAGGACAACCGACACATGCAGGCTGATATTTTTAGTCAAATGAAAAACACCAATAAAAATGATTTAAAGTGTCCCAAAACTACTTTAAAAGGACCCCGGAAATGACGCATTTCAGAAGGTCCCGCCCCCTTGTTCGTGACGTCACGCCAGGACATCTTGTCTTGCTCAAGAATCAAAACAATGGCTTCAGATTCTTGTTACTCATCCAGTTATGAATATGATTCAAATAGTTCCGAAGAGGAAAGCATAAATGTTTGCAATCGATTAAAGAAGTTATTCCGTGTCATTTTGAGGCATCTGGACAGAAATGTAGCACCCAGAAAATGCAGAAGATGGCGCCCAAGCTCCGTTGGAATTGGGCTGATTTGTCTACTGAGAATTTGTGTCAACTAGTATCAAATAGTAGTCTTGGTGCAACACACAACGATTCACCATCGCGTTATTTATGTGCTTTCCTTCTAATTTCGCAATCAACACGAAGTTTTCAGACCAAACTAAGTACCGCAAAATGCATTGTGTGTAACTTTCTTCAGTCAGTGGCATTCCAAACGTGACGTCACATGGGGCTCGTCATCACCTCGAAAACAAGACTTCCTGAATATTCAGCGTGAGTCTTAAAAGGTAAAATATAGCTATATGTGGTGGAATCTTTGTAAAATACGCTCAGTAGAAGTCATTTGAAGTGATTTTACAAATTATAGATGCAACTTCGTCAGTTGTCCTTTAAACATTCTTTTTACGTCATATTTTCAATTCAGTCAATGCATTAACAATGATAGGAGATCCTGCACTACTGGCAGAAAAGAAGTTCATTACAGGCAATGTGGTTCAAAGCCCAAGTTACTAAACACTGCATGTAGCTAGTCATATTGTGCCATGGTTAAGTCCTCTAAAAAAAGAAAAGAAGAGTTCGTTACCGGTGACAACCATTATTAAACGTGCATAATGAGATATTCAAATTAGTGTAAAAATCCCCCCTGACCAACTGCACATTGTCTGGCCCTGATTTGCGTTCTTTTTCTTTTGATCTGATGCGACTGCAGAGAAACTTTTCTGTAAGAAAGCAGGTGGAGCGGAGAGCATTCCTCAGTGTGGCCAAACCACCGTGGTCCACTCGCTATTGAAAAAAAAAACAAACACTGTGGAATGTCTCCATCGCCGCTGTTCCCCACACATGTTAAGCCCTCATCATTTTTGTGGCCACGTCTACTTCCTTTTCTCAGTCAAGCAAAGCCTTGCTGACTAAAAATGAACTTGTTGTTTTTATGAGGAGCGCCTATCATTCTTAACTCATTGACTGAATTGAAAACATGACGTAGAGCGGCATTCCCGAATTTGTTGGGGTTTTGTTTTTTCTTGTCGAAGTTCCGATAAAGCGCTGACCATGGCCTCTGGCAATGTTTTCAGATAACTCCAGACCCATATAACTTAGGAATTAACTCTAAATGTATTCCGATAAAACACTGGCCAGACCTCTGGCAATTTTTCCCTCCAATAAGGGGCATTATTAACCTTTTGTACAGCCGCCCCCACTTCACTGCAGAAAACTGCAGACCCATATAACTTAGGAATCAACTCTAAATGTATTCCGATAAAGCACTGGTGAGGCCTCTGGCCATTTTTCCCTCCCATAAGGGGGTAGTATTTACCCTTTCTACAGCCGCCCCCACTTCAATGCAGATAACTCCAGACCCATATAACTTAGGAATTAACTCAAAATTTAGTCCGATAAAGCACTGGTCAGACCTCTGGCAATTTTTTTCTCTCTCATAAGGGGGCAGTATTTACCTTTTGTACAGTCGCCCCCACTTCACTGCAGATAACTCCAGAAACATATAACTTAGGAATTAACTCTAAATGTATTCCGATAAATCACTGGTCAGACCTCTGGCAATTTGTTTGCCTCCCATAAGGGGTCAGTATTTACTTTTTGTACAGCCGCCTCCACTTCAATGCCGATAACTCCAGAACCATATAACTTAGGAATTAACTTTTTTTTCTGATGAAAGAAGAGAGTGTAAGGTTTCGTTACGCTGAATGTTTATGTAGTCCTGAAACTCAATATTGTGTAGTTCCTGGAATTTGAGTAACAATGACAAAAACCCTGGCACTGGAGTGGACACATTTTTGCACATCGTCTGGCAGTGAATGAGTTAAACAGGTCAGATACATCCAGACGTTTGACATCCACACTTCATTTTTAAAAGCGTGAGAGCCTCCAAATGACTCGGAAGAAAATATTTCCAAAACGGAGACAGGGAGAGAAGTGCAGCATCCTCCACAAGTACACGTCAAGACATTTTATAGGCTTCTGGAATGGAAAGAGTCTATCTTTTTGGACCGCACAAAGGGTCCTTAGAAGTGTCCTCCGACTCTGCTGCCTGTCTGCCTTATTCATGGGGAGAGAAAGAAACACAGCCCATATTTGGACACGTATACGAAAGAGTCGCCCCAGAGAGTGTGAACAGGGAAACAACTTGGCCCGTGACACCAGAAGTAAATGATTGAAAGCAAATATTTAAGGGGAATTGTCAACAAGATGCGGCACTGTGGCGAGTGTGCGCGTGCAGTCATAATTAGATTGGGGGAGGCGGCCGGCAAGTACAAAACAAGAGCTTGGGATGGAAATCAGCAGTTGGATATAACTCTCATATTATGTTGAGAAAAAAAAATCACCATTATGCTATGGGTCATTTTTACCCCTATGTAAAAATCCACACACAACAGTCCAATAATGGTGACATCAGCAACAACTGTTACTGAGACGTTATAAACAGACGAACCCTTTGGCTTACAAACTTTTTGGTTTACGAACGTTAAATTTATGAAAATTTAACCTTGGCATACAAACTTTTTTTCAGCATACATATAGAGCTGCCTCAATGAGTGATGTGTCGTACGCGAACGAGCTCGTTCTTCGAACAACAAAATGGCAGCTGACTGTTTTTGTCCTCTATTCCCTGCCCCCAGTCTTCGGTTAAAGCCACGTGATTGGGCAAGAATGCAGCAGTGAGGTGGGGTGGTTTAAATATTAAATAGACAGGCAGACGACAGTGAGAGAGTTTCAACTTTGATCGTTCAAAGGCAGAGTGTAGACTGCAAGGTTAAAATATCCCATCAATCAGGCTCCACAAACAACCCGCACAAGCCATCTGTACACTTGATGCAAAAGCTATCAACCCAGCTAAACAGAACACAATTGATGAGGAACTAGGTAGAATTATCACAGAGAAAGCACCTACAAGGGATCATTCCTCAAAATGGTGAAACAAAAAGGCTACGTTCCTCATCAAGTGTAAATAAAACGACTTTATTCTACAGAACAGTTTATTTATTTAATTATAATACCATAGGACATCTATTATGTGTAAAAAAGGTATATTTTGTGTAGTTTTAAGGCCTAGAAAATTAGGTTTTATGGGGACCTGGGAACGGATTATTCTGCTTTTAATGGTTTCCTATGGGAAATTATTTTTTGGGATACACACTTCGCCTTACACACTTAAGGACTACATAAAGATTCAATGCAGCGTAAGAAACCTTAGACTCTATTGTTTTATTATAAAAAATCAGTTATTTCCTAAATGATATGGATTTGGAGTTATATGAGCTTGAAATGAGGGTGGCTGTCCAAAATACAATACAATGCAATACATACATATTGGTTTATATCACGCTGCTGCCACTGCTTACCCGGAGAAAAAATATCCTGTGACTGTAAAGTGTCCTTAAGAGTTTTGAAAGGCGCTTATAAATGAAATGTATTATTATTATTATTATTATTATTATTATTATTATTATTATTATTATTATTATTATTATTATTAACAACAGCTGAAGCTGGAACAAAGTGATAAAATTGAAAAAAAGGAAATGCTGCTCCCTTGTGGAAAAGAAAACAATTGCCATGGCCAGTGCTTTATCGGCACCCAAACAAGAACAAAACAATACCCGAACAAATTCGGCAATGGCGCTCTATATCTGAATTTCAATTCCTAAATAAATTCCTGAATGGCAGTGAATGAGTTAATGTTTGACAAAAATTCCCCTTCGCCATCCAGTACTCTCGGTCAAAGCTGAGTGAACATCATCAGATATGGCCGACATTCCTGCTTCTCAATGTCTGTTGGGGAGGAACACAAACAAACAGTGTAGGCGGAGTCACCCCCCCACCCCGCCCCCTGACCCCACACCCCTTCTCCAGAGACCACAAATATTTCACCATAACTTCTCGCCGTATTTTGTGTGTGCAGATCTGGCGACCTTCACTTAAAGGACAACCGACACCATTTTTTGTTTCCTAACTGACATCAGAAAAAAACGTTTTAGAGCATCTAAAATACCCAAAACACGTAGGCTGATATTTTTAGTCAAATGCAAAACACCAATAAAAATGACTTAAAGTGTCCCAAAACTGCTTTAAAATGATCTCGGAGATGGCAAGTTTCAGTTCCCTTGTTCGTGACATTACGTCAGGACGTCGTGCCTTGCTCTAGAATCAAAACAACGGCTTCCGATTCGTAGAAGATGCTTTCTTGTTCCTCATCCAGTTATGAATATGATTGAAATAGTTCTGAAGAGGAAAGCATAAATGTTTGCAATCGATTAAAGAAGTCCTCCCGTATCAATTCGATCTGTCAGGACTCCAATGTAGCATCCGAGAAAATGCACAAGATGGCGCCCAAGCTCCGTTGGAAATGGGCTGATTTGTATACTAGAAATTTATGTCAACCAGTATCAAATAGTAGTTTTGGTGCAACACACGATTCATCATCGCGTTATTTATGTGTTTTTCCTTCTAATTTTGCCGTCAACACGAAGTTTTCAGACCAAACAAAGTACCCAAAATGCATTGTGTGTCGCTTTCTCGGTCACACACTCGGTCACTTCCACACGTGACGTCACGCCAGGCATCGTCATCAACACAAAAACAACTTCCTGAATATTCAGCGCAAGTCATAAAACGTGAAATATAGCTATATGCCGTGGAATCTTTGTAAACTACGCTCAGTAGAAGTCATTTGAAGTGATTTTAAAAATTATGGACGCAACTTGTCCAGAGGTGTCGGTTGTCCTTTAAAGTCTTATTACTGCTATGCTCAGCTTTTTTTGGGTCTTGTTTTACTTTTTTTTTTGTTTAGTCGATCGCAGGGGTCGGGAACCTTTTTGACTAAGAGAGCCATAAAAGTAAAATATTTAGAAATGTTTTTCAGTGAGAGCCACACGCACACGCGCACATACAAACGCTCGCATGCGCGCGCGCACACACACACACGCGCGGCCACTTTTCAACAAAATATCAGAATGTATTATTTAAAATAACTTTGTGATAGTACTCACCGTTAACATGAATGGTTTTCCGTTCCTCGTGATTGGTAAAAATCCAGGCAAACGATCGGAATGAAATTCAATTTGCCCGTCCAGAGGCGAAGTTACTGCTAGCTAGCCTGCACACGGCTCATAAGCTTCCA
>NC_142738.1:7002500-7070000 GCF_051943395.1 Hippocampus bargibanti | reverse complement strand
CGTGACATCACGTCAGGAATCGTCAACAACTCAAAAACTTGTGAATCAAACCTCTGAATATGGAGGACACTGATTCGCTGTGGCGACCCCTTAAGGGAAAAGCCAAAAGGAAAAGAAGAAAAAGGCTGCTGACATTGTAAGCCAATGCAAATTCGTTCCAACTCTGCAGCTTTTTTTTAGCTTTAACATGACACGTGCTGTCTCCGGTTCTTTGGAACTTAGTGCAACCCATGACAGTTGGACATCTTTGACAACTGCATCTCCGGACCAGTGTTTGGAAGCCTGCTATTGTAGCAAACAGATTGATTTCCCCTTTTCGTGTGACCTGGCGCAAAATTGGAAGGGTGTGATGCACAATACTGTTCTTCAGGAAGACTCAAAAGGCTCAGCCGCCTTCGAGTGTGAATGCTTAACCATCAAAGAACGTCGTCCAATTTAGCTGGTCAAGGAACTGTCTAAGAAAGTCTGCGTAGGGGGTGGTTATATTCAATAACTATGTTGTTTGGAAACAATGAGTGCTGAATTGTTCACTCAGAGCAAGTTTCAGAAAATGGCAGCCAACTAAATGATTTACATGGCAGTTTAATTTTATACTTGATGGTTGGCAGGCACACCAGAGAAATATTTGCATACAAGACGCTCCTCATCTGACAAACGAGATACGTTCCGAGCTGTCGTTCGGAAAAGTGAATTTGTTCCTAAGTTGCTTCAGTGCTATACAGTGAAACCTCGGTTTACGAACCCCTTGGCTTACAAACTTTTCAGTTAACAAACGTTTTTACAAACGTAAATTTATGAACATTTTACCTTGGCATTCAAACTTTTTTCGGGATACACACGGAGCTGCCTCAATGAGTGATGTGTCGTTCGCGAACAAGCCCGTTCTTCTAACAACAAAATGGCAGCCGGCTTGTTTTGGTCCTCTATTCCCCACCCCCAGTCGTCGGTTAAAGCCATGTGATTGGTCAAGAAAGCAGCAGTGATGGCGGTGGGGTGCAAACAAAGCAAACCCCACGGTATTTTGGATTTTACGGACATGGAGTTTTCCCCTCATTTTGATATTTTCTGACACATTAATTTGGGTAGTGATAGGTCATTTCCTAACCATAGGACGACAGAAAAAAAATCATTGGCACCGACCTACCCACTCTCGAGGACTTGCACACTGCAAGAATCAAAACAAGGGCGCGGGAAATACTACTGGACATTCCACACCCTGCTCACCACCTTTTCCAGCGACTTCCGATCCATGCGCACCAAATCCAGCAGCCATTTAAAAGCTTCTTCCCAAAGGCCATGAACTCAAAAAATTTGGGGTAAAAATCTGTTGTCGTTTTCTGACACGTTAAGCTTTTTTTCCCACTAAACGTTTTAGACTGTCTCCGAGTGTAACTATCCTATTTTACTTAATTGGCCCGACGGGATTTCATTGCTAAAAATAAAGCTACCTTTGATCTAAACGAGTGACGTAGAGTAAATAGCAAGAAATCAAATGGGTTGTGTTAAAGCGCTTTGTAATTTATTTCGTACAGACATGCATGTAGTTTTTCTCATTAAAAAGCATGAAATAACGTATCAATAAGCAACGTATCAATATTTTTCACATATTTTGCTGGAATACATAACACAAACCTTGAAGTCCATGATGGTGGCCGAGTAGGCAGCCGCCAGCAAGTGCTCTCATGAGCCTTTTTTGTTATTTTGTCACTTTGTGTTGCTGTTGCATCATGTGGAGATGATGTGGATTGTTTTTCAGCATTTTTGGCTGCGATATTCATCAAGGAGGAGACTGTACTTTTCAGCAACAAGGGTGTACCAGCACTGTTTTTGATTAGGAGAAATGTCCATTTAAGTGTTATTGCTGTAAATGGGCAGCATTTTTCACAGCCCCACTTTGTTCAGTGTAGAGGTCGGTGCTGTTGGACGGTCGGCGGCTGGATGGAAGCATGGCTTGAGGAGCCGATGATGAGAAGAAAGGATCGTCAGCGTAGAGCGCCGATGCGTTCTGGAACTTGGGAGTAATGGCTTGAAATTGAAGCGTATTTACATGGGACAGGAGATGTGAGACGATCTCGTTTTGTCAATGGATGTGACAGCTTTGTTTTTGCTGTCAACTCTTAGCTCGTCGCTGACGTGTGCAAATGTTCAGTTTTGCATAACGTCTTTGATCCCTCTGGTGTTGTCATATTACTGTAAGTGTTATTTTGCTTTTTATTGTTTTGACTTAACTCGCTTGCTGCCATTCCCAAATTTACTCGGGAATTGAAAATATGACATGGAGCGCCGTTCCAGAATTTGTTCAGGTTTTGTTTTTCCTTACATTTTTTTCCCGTCCACGAAGGGGCAGAATTTTTCTTTTTTCGATACAATTGTTTCAGCTGCTGTCAAAGCGCGATATAAACCAATATATAGGTGTTGCATCATATTTTGGACAGCCACCCACATTTCAAGCTCATAAAACTCCAGACCCATATAATTTAGGAATGAACTCTTTTTTTTGAAGAAAGATGGGAGTCTAAGGTTTCTTACGCGTCATTGAACCAGGAAAGTCTTTTTCCCCCCATTGTGGAACTATTATAGGCATTCTGAATATGATTATGAACGTTTATCTAGTCCTAAAACTCAATATTCCGTGGGTTCTGGAATTTGAGTGAAAATGACAAAAACCCTGGCACTGGAGTGGACACATTTTTACACATCCGGCAGTGAATAAAGATGCCTCTACAGCAGCTCCGATATTTTGTTATTCTGCTTTTTCCTTTCCTTCTTCTTTCATAAGTTTGTTGCTGTGAATTGAGAATTTCTCCATTGTGAAACCCATAAAGGCAATCTTATAATATTAGTGTCACGTGCTCGACAGCAAACGTGACCAAAAGGTTATTTATTCATAACACATCTCAACATCTTATTTGGCCTCCAATATAATTGTTTTTAGACCCTTCACATAGCCCTAGTCACATCGAGCTGGCTACTTTCCCGATTAGTTACTAAATACAATAAATAAACGTTGGGAAACCTGACCGAGGTGCCTTAGCTGACGACAGCTAACGCTATTAGCCCAAGCGTTTAAGCGGTAGCAATAACAGAGAGATGTTCTCAACGTGAATAATTACCTTCAAAACACCTCCATCTTTCTTGGGGGTTATGTCGTCTCCCTCCATGGGGATGGCGTGGTGTCCTTCGGTCGTTTGCTCCTCGGCGGTCATTGCAAAAATGAGGATACGAGAAACCTCAGCTTGACTTTAACTAGTATTCAAAAGCAATAAACAGCGACCTGGTGTGTTAACGCTTAGCTAATGCTATTACTACCCTCTGGTTTTGACCAAACCGCCAGTACAAACAAAGCGTTAACCGGACGGCGAGCAAAGCGTTTACGATTGAATGTCCGTAAAGCCTGCAAAGCTCACGCGTGTGAGAGATCCTGTGTAGCACCTCAAGCAAAGAACTTTCCAGACATTCTAGAAGGAACCATAACGAACCAAGCGCTTGGGGTGTTAAATAAATAAGCCGGAATCGCCTGAAATGGCGGTCTTAAATAACCAATAAAAGCCCAAAAACAGAAGCTTCTTTCGGCACAATGTGTCTCAATTTTAAATACTCACAGTACAACCTCTTTAACGTTTATATAAATGCCAGACAAAGCTAGAAAAGGACATTTATATAACAAAACCGCCCTTGAATGCTGCCCTTTAATACAAAACGCGCGCACATATTATGAGCTTGTTCCTTATTGGCCCGCTTCGATGTCCTTTGCGCCCTCATGGCGCGGGAGTTGAACCCTCTCAAAACAGACCAACTCTTAAAATTTTCGATATTCTTTGTCCTGAAATGATCATATATGCTACCTAAAGTACCATCGGTTCACCTGACGGAATCGTAAAAGGGACTGTAAGTAATCCTAAACGATGTGTTTTGTAGCGTTCAATAACGAGACGGTCATGGATGTGGATCTTGCTAAAGGTGCGCATTGTGACTGCGCACACGCACCCAAATCTATTATAGATCGACGAACTTGCACCAAATGTTTATTTTTTAGAAGTATTCGCTTAGCTAACAGTTAAACACTGTAACTGTTTCACAACTTTCAAACACATAACTAAAGATTTTGTTTCATTTCATACTTGGTGGACTGGCAGGCAGACCAGAGGCCCAAATATTTGTAAACAATCATGAAAACGTCAATTTTAATGATGTAGTATCATATTTGGTTGCCTTTAAATGGAATGTGTCCCGTTTGGTCCAAAGGTTTGTCATCATGGCGAATGAGAGATCCCAATTTCCATTTCCTTACCAGCCTTACACCATCCAAGATGAGTTTATGCGCTCCTTGTACAGTGCATTGGACCAGGGCAAAGTTGGCATCTTTGAAAGCCCCACAGGGACGGTACGCTATTGTATTTCATAGCATGATACGTTCAAGATGATTCCAAATAAAATATGTTCTGCCACTGATCCAGGGCAAATCTCTCAGTCTGATATGCGGAGCGCTGAGCTGGCTAACGGACTTTGAAACTAAAAGAAAGCAAGAAGCGGCCGTCCTGCTGGAGAAAGGCCAAACGTCACTTTCTCCATCCGACCTGGAGACTTCCGCCCAAAGTTTGTCCACAGAGCCCGACTGGATCACGAGTTTTATACAGAAAAAGGCCGAACGAGATATAGTGTCAAAGTTGAAGGTGAGGGCGTATCGGTGTGCAAATGTCTGGATTGATTTAAAAATAATAGAATGCTCACATTTGTCTGTTTTTGTTTTGTGTCAGGAGGATGAAATGAAAAGACAGAAGCGAGAGGAGCGCTTGGAACTCATTAGAACGAATGTTCAACTCAAGTATGCGATGAAAAGAAAGGTAAGTATCTTCCTTAAATTATTGGTGTGTAAGGAATTGGATTGTGTTTGGATCGAATAAAATTATTTGAAAAATCAGTGCTAAACTTTTGCAAGTGGATTCAAAGTACTCACTGAGACAAAAGAGCAACATCTGCACCTGAGATGTTAAACAACAGGAAAAGGCAGAGATAACTCAAGGTGAAAAAAGTAACTGTTAGTCTGTTATTATAATAATAATAATAATAATTATTATTATTATAATACATTTCATTCACAAGCGGCTTTAGAAAACTCTCAATGATACTTTACAGTTATGTCTTCTACGACGACCTGTTTATTCTTCATTCATGTAATTTTTTTCAGTCTTCAGAAATAAATCTTGCACTGGTGAAGTCATTCTTTTTGCTCATATACATGTATATGTTGGGTTGTCCTTAAACCAATTGGACTACTTGGGATTGGATTAGCCTTTATTAGTCTCGCAGTGGAGAAATTTAAATTTCAAATTTGTCAAGGTGATGAAAGTAAAAGGAAAGGAAGAAGTAGAAAAAAACAAAATACAGGAGCTGCTGTAAAGGCAGCCACTGTCACCACTCTTGAAGTCGAAACAACAACAAAAAACCAAAATAACAAATAATCTGTCACAATACAAAAGTCTCAGACAGTCATTCAATCTTAAGCACTTTATGCACCATCTTTGTTGTATGAAGCAGTTCTCGACGAAAAAGGAGAGGATCAAAGCTTCCTTTTCACCAGTGAATCAGAAACATCATGGTGGAATGTGCATGTTTGTAAATGATGAAAGCAAACACAAAGCTGTATCATCTATTGACGAAAAGAGACTGTCCCATGTAAATCTGCATCAATTCCAAGCCGCGACAGTTCCACTGACGCTCCTTTCTTATCGCGGGTTGTGAAAATGCTGCCTGTGAGAGGCGCCAAAAAGCACAATCACCCCAAAGGTGTCCAGCGACGACAGTCAAATGACACTGACATTCCTCCCAAATCAAAAACGGTGCTTGAAGAATATTTCTTTCTTTTGTTTGTCCACAGAGGTGTGATGAGGATGAAGCATTCAAGTTGCTGGAGCGCACTAAAGACGATCAAACTGACATAGCGGAAAATCAAAATGACGAGGATCTGATCATCGCAGATTATGAAAGCGACGACGATTCCAAATCAAAGAGCAGGTGTGAACGGCTATTCAACTTGGAACCTTTTTTGATGTAATCACACACCATAACAGCAGGATATATTCGTCTTCTCAGACTCTACGTGGGTGAGGATGAAGAGGATGACGAGCTAGTCGAAGAGCATGTCACAAAGGTACTGTGATGTGGAGCATTACGTAGTGTACCTTCATGTGAACACTGTACAGATGTCTGTGTGTGTGTGTTTGTATGACTATTCTTGTGAGGACCGCTTTGATTTTATGCCATCCGTATTGAGGACATTTTTGACAATTGTGGACCTTTTGTTCAGTCTCCACAAGATTTTCATTCTAAAGGCTTGTAGAGGGTCTACATATGCATCTCTCAAAGTTTCAGAGAGGTCCTCATAAATTCACCTAAAAATGTTTTTTTTTTTTTCATTTTACTTGGAAACACACTTTTTACTCACTATTTGTGTTTATGTGTGTGTTAATATGTGTGTGAAAACAGATTTACTATTGCAGTCGCACACATTCACAGCTTGCTCAGTTTGTCCACGAAGTTCAGAAGAGCCCCTTCAGCAAGGACATCAGTTTGGTCACGCTGGGCTCCCGCCAGGTGAAACACACACACTTAGCAACCCAGCCTCATACCTAATTTCGACTAATCAAATTCAGATAAAAGAATTAACTTCAATATTAACTCATTCACTGCTGTTCACAAATTTATTCGGGAATTGAAAATAGGACATAGTGCGCCATTCCAGAATTTGTTCTGGTTTTGTTTTTTCATGCTTGGGCGCCGATAAAGTGCTGACCATGGCCTCTGGAAATTGTTTTTTTCCCACAATAGGGCAGCATTCCCCTTTTTTCCATGTTAGCGCTTTGTTTCAGCTTCACCTGTTGTTAAAGTACTGTATAACCCAATCTGTATGTATCGCATTGTATTTTGGACAGCCGCCCTCATTTGAAGCTCGTATAACTCCAGACCCATATAATTTAGGAATTAACTTTTTTTCTGATGAAAGAAGAGAGTCTAAGGTTTCTAATGCTGTATTGAATGTTTATGTAGTCCTAAAACTCAGTATTTTGTGGGTTCTGTCTGGCAGTCAATGAGTTAAACTTATCGCGCATATTTGTTGTTCGCAAATTGCACTGGCCACAAATCGCAATCATATTTTTTCGATCTGTTACACAGCACAACTATCCAATTATCCGACCTCCCAACCTACGCAAAGCTAGCTACCTACCTGTTTTACCTATCTTGTTAGCTCCCTACCTATTCTAGCTAGGTTGCTAGCTTGCCAGCTAGCTACCCTCCTATCTACCTGCTTGTCTGCCTACCTGCTAAACTACTTACCTCCGAAACAAAGCTGCCAAATCACCCTCCTGTTATGGATTCCTCGACAAGAAAAAAACAACATTGAATCAGCCTAAAATATGAAACTAACCTACAAAACTAACACAACCAACCCACCATTATAATCTACCAACCTAGCTAAAGTTGTGAAGATTGACGTCAGAAGCATATTTTTGCCGTACTTGGGGTAATTCCAAAAGGAAAAGAAGAAGATTTACCTAGCTATCCAGCTATCTAGCTGGCCTCTCGCTAGCTAGTTATTTGCTATCTAGCTCCCTGGCCGGCTATCTAGCTAGTTTTGTATTAGCTATCTTGCTAGCTAGCTAGCTTTCTATTTTTTTGAGTTACTTTCGGGTTCAATGAACGCTGGCGCGTGTGGCTGCCGCTGCTCACCCACAGAAAAACTTATCCTGTGACTGTAAAGTCACCTTCAGAGTTTTGAAAGGCGCTTATAAATAAAATGTATTAGTATTATTACTTGTTCATAATGAAGGGCGAATACAGGATGTCCAACTTTTTAATGTCATCTTTGATTTCAATATCACATTCATAACATGAAGAGTAATGTTTGTTCTCCAATTTTACATAAACCTTTGCATAAATAATTCTCTGTCTTACGAGCTAAAATCATTTTTCTTCCATTTTTATTTATTTTTTCTTCTAAGTAGTCTTGCGCACAATCAATACTTTTCAAGGTATCATCGTGCGAACTAGCAACCACGCCCATCCTCGTTGCGGCATTCAACAAAAATATAATTGTCTTCCTATATAGCAAACATGACGAAAATGAGAATGGAAAATGTCGGAACCTGCCACTAAACATAATGTGATCTTGCTTTCCAGAATCTTTGCGTCAATGAGGATGTGCGACGCCTTGGCAGTCTTCAGCGCATCAATGATCGCTGCATGGAGATGCAGAAAAACAAACACGGTAAGAAAATACACTTTTGACACGCTGCTGATGACATACCATTTATTTATTCATGATTTACACCACCAGTGTCAAACATACGGCCCGTGGGCCGGAACCGGACCCCAAGGAGGTTCGATCAGGCCCGCAGGATAATTTAAAAGTGGAAAAAATGGACAAACACAGAATTCATATTTTAATGAGGTGCATTTCAAGAATTGTCCACTAGGAGCAGAGTTGTGATGTTCCGATCAACGTAGACGAAAACACCTTTGTTTGTTTTTTTCAACTGCAGTGTTTTTTTCTAACCACGGTTTCAACACCCTCATTAGCCAAAATATCAAACGCATCACACCGAAAAATATGAATGACTGCAGCAATTCATCAAATTGGACGAATTGCTGGCGGGTCAGCAGTCAACTTTCACCCAGAGCCAAGAAGTCAGTGAAGCAGCAATAAAAGCCAGGTATCTTTTAATTGCTAGCGAAATCGCATTAGCATCAAAGCCGTATTCCGACGATGCATGTTGAAGGCAGCTGAACTTGTATGTCCCGACAAGCGACACGCTTATCCCAATATCAACCTGACGGGGAATACCATCACAGAATACACCAAAACTCATGAAAGGCATGATATTTTGCTTATTTATAGCATTTATGGTATCATTTTAATGGTCCGGCCCACTTGACATCGACCAAGGTCGTATTTGGCCCCCCATGTCAAATGACTTTGACACCCTTGGTTTACACTGTCAATCATATACAATACAGTAAAGTCTCGTTATATCGGTTATATCGATAGTACTGCTTGTTACGATACTATTTTCATTCTCGTCTTTTATGATATACTTAGTTCCGGTTAGTACGATCCCTGGTTTTTACAATAATCCAGTTACTACGATGCCCTTTTCATCTCCCGCCAGCCAATTTGGTCTGCTTATATCGATACAAAAGCAGCTTCAAGCTGAATCGATATTTGCTTGAGGATTTCAATACAGTACCACCATTAGCGAAATCTGTATCTGTAACACCGTTGGTCACGTGACCAGCTTTCGTGTAGCAGAGATCACATCTTTCATTACTGCTGCAATAGCAACTGAAACATACGGTAGTCTTCTTACATACAGTCCAGTTGTTCGACACCAATTTCAACCATGGGGAAACGCAAGAATTGTGATATCGGAACGAAGTACAAGGCAATAGTGGCTGTGGAGGGCAATCCAACAAGAATCGTGAAAGAGTTCGACGTGCCGCAAAATACTTTATGAACGTCAGTAATGTAAACGTTGCAGTTTTTGTTTTCCATACATGTATTTCATTGTGTTGTATTCAGATATCTTTTTATCGCTTGCAATAATCACTGTTTTTCATACAGTATGTACATGCTGGCGTTCGTGGTTTCTCTCGTATGTATAGAACAACGTGAGGATTTTGCATTGGTTGAATTTTAGAAAGGAAATAGTCATTAAAAAAGTGTAAAGACGTTTTTATTTAATGCATACATTTATTTTTCACTTCACTACAGTACAAAAGCATGCTAGATACGCAGTCCATGAACTCATTTATATGCCATATCAAAGATCTCCCATTTATTGCCCACTTTTAATGCAGTTCGGCGCAGGATCGGATATATCGATAGTCTAGTTATATCGACATTTTTTCCGACTCCAGAGAATATCGATATAACGACACTTTACTGTATGTGTTTTGATAACTTGGCAAAATAGGGAGAAAACCAAAATTCCGAGTACTGTTGTCAACAATGGCATCTCATTTGTAGAGAGGCCGCAAGACGACGACGGCGCTAAAAGGAAACGAGGCCCGATGAAGAGTGGTTGTCCGTACAACAAGGTTTCGGCGCTTCAACAGATGAGGGACGATCTCCTAGGCAGCGTCCATGACATCGAGCAAATTCTGAAGCTGGGCAAGGAAAGCCATTCATGTCCCTACTACGCTACACGACTTGCTATCCCACCGGCACAGGTTTGTACTCAACGTTGTCATCCTTTTGCTCCTCTCATTGCTCATTCAGGTACCATCTTTTTTATTGTATTTTTTATCCAGAAGCTGAATTGCTTAACTTACTTTTTGTGTGCGCAGTTAGTGGTGTTGCCTTATCAGATGGTGCTGCATGAAGCCACTCGGCGGGCGGCAGGGATTCAGCTGAAGGACCAGGTAGTCAACAAGATTATCTAGAATACAATATGTCCGTTTTACAATGCCTAACATTAAAATGACAATGTGGGGAATCCATGTGGGATATTTTTGCTCATTTATTTATTCATTCATTCATTCATTCATCTATTTATTTATTTATTTATTTATTTATTTATTTATTTATTTATTTATTTATTTATTTTTATTTTATTTATTTATTCATTTATTTATGTATTTATTTATTCATTTATTCGTGTATTTATTAATTTATTTATTTGCTTATTTATTTAATTTTTTACACATTTTTTACATATTTATTTATTTTTTTATTTATTTATGTCTAAAGCTGCTTCATGTAACAAAGAGGGTACAGCAAGTGCTTAAGAATGAATGACATTGGATTGGATGTACCTTTATTTGACTCGCAGTGGAGAATTTTACATTTCACAGTAGCAAAGTTATGAAAGGAAGAGGAAAGGAAAGAAAGAAGTAGAAAAACCAAATACAGGAGCTGCTGGAAAGGCAGCCACTCTCGCGGCGCCATCTTGAAGTCAAAAAAACAAAAAACTAAACTAAACGACAAATAATATGACAACACAAAGACACAGTGAGCCATTCATTCTTCAGGACTTGCTATACCCTCTTTGTGACATGAAGCAGTTCTAGATGAAAGAGGAGAGGATCAAAGCATCCTTTTCAGGAGTGGATCAGGGACGTCATGGTGGAATGTGCACGTCTACTACAAGCTAAATGTTGAAAGCAAATACGCAGCTGTAGCATCCAGTGACGAAAAGAGATTGTCTCACATCTCCTGTCCCACATAAATCCACTTCAATTCCAAGCCGCGTGTTGTCATATTATTTGTTATTTAGTTTTTATTTGTTCTTTTGACCTCTAGATGTCGCCGCGAGAGTGGCTGCCTTTCCAGCAGCTCCTGTATTATGTTTTCTACTTCTTTCTTTCCTTTCCTCTTCTTTTCATCATTTTGCTGCTGTGAAATGTCAATTTCGCCACTGCAAGACTAATGAAAGTAAATCCAATCCAATGGCACCCCCTGTGCGGCTGCCTCTACAACAGCTTCTAACCTTTTTTAAATCTCTTTCTGTTCTACTGTTTTTTTGTTTATTTATTTCTAAAATACTTTGTTTTAATGTTTTCACCATCCCTACCCCTTTCAATTTTGCTGCTGTCGATTGCAAATTTCCTCATTATGGGACTATGAAAGGCTTTCTAATTCTGATAGAAAAAGTGAACACAATTTGAAAACGGGTGCTTTTTGGGGGAAAAAAACACCACACATACACAGATTAAGGGGAACACTATAATATCAAAATGGCCTCTGCCTCAGTCACACTAGATCATGTATTCTTTGGTACCAAGCAAAAATGAAGTAGCGCATTAGCGACAACAAAATGTGTTTGTGAACAGGTGTTGATCATAGACGAAGCACACAACCTGAGTGACACACTCTCCTGCATACACAGCGCAGAGCTCAGCGGCGCGCAGGTAAACGCATGACTCACACTCATTGTGTACCCAACAATGTAATTTTTTTTAAAATGTACTGTATGCGACCTGAGACATCCTAATATTGTCATTTGCAGCTTTGCCGGGCTCACTCGCAGCTCAGCCAATATGCTGAGCGCTTCAGGTCAGTCACTACTTCTTAACTGAAGGAAATATATGATGGAAAATTAAAACGATTTTTATGTGATGTCATAAGCTTGTTTATTGAAACCATCCAACTCTCACAGAGTTTCTCCATCCACAGTTTTAATGCTTGTTTTTTTTTTAGGGCTTGGCGAAATATTGCTATCCTGCCACCGTTATTTAAATATGAAAATTGTTAGAGATCTTTGTTCGGACACTGAACAAAGGCTCGAACACAGAAAGATTGTCTTTTACTGCCGGCTGCGCATTCATGACTGACGCCCAACTTCTGCACCCCTCTGCCAAACTATATGCAAATTTAAAGGACAGCCGATGCCTCCAGACAAGTTGTGGCCATAATTTGTAGAATCACTTCAAATCACTCCTATTGAGCGTATTTTACAAAGATTCCACGGCATATAGCCATATTTTACGTTTTAAGACTCGCGCTGAATATTCAGGAAGTCTTGTTTTCGAGTTAATGACGATGCCTGATGTGACGTCACGTCTGGAACGCCCCTGACCGAGAAAACGACACACAATGCATTTTGGGTACTTTGTTTGGTCTTAAAACTTCATGTTGATGGCGAAATTAGAAGGAAAACACATAAATAACGCGGTGGTGAATCGTTGTGTGTTGCACCAAGACTACTATTTGATTCTAGTTGACACAAATTCCCAGCAGACAAATCAGCCCATTTCCAACGGAGCTCGGGCGCCATCTTGTGCATTTTCTGGGATGCTACATTGGAGTTGAGGGCTCGAATTGATCCGGAAGGACTTCTTTAATCGATTGCAAACATTTATGCTTTCCTCTTCAGAACTATTTGAATCATATTCATAACTGGATGAGTAACAAGAAAGCATCTTCTCCGAATCTGAAGCCATTGTTTTGATTCTAGAGCAAGGCAAGACGTCCTGGCGTGAAGTCACCCACAAGGGGGTGGGAACTTTTGAAACTCGGCATCTCCTAGGTTATTTTGAAGTAGTTTTGGGACACTTTAACTCATTTTTATTGTTGTTTTGCATTTGACTGAAAATATCAGCCTGCGTGTTTTGGGTATTTTAGATGCTATAAAACGTTTTTCTGATGTCATTTAGGAAACAAAAAAAAAATGGTGTCGGTTGTCGTTTAAGTGATACATTCGTAAAACATAGTCTTATTGATTTGATTACCACACCTCTGGACGTCCCAAGCACCAACAACTGAACATAGACATTTTAATTGGTTGTCCTTTCCATATGTGCTTCCATTGTGGGCCTTGTGTTCGGTGGCATGAAACTTTTATATATGATAACTTCTTTTCTGTCTATTCTCTATCAAACATTCAATATATTATTATTAAAATTACATCACTGTCAGTCATCTATATTATCTTACCACAATCCACAATATGTCTCCTTTTTTCTACATCAGGAGCCGACTGAAGGCGAAGAATGTCATGTACATCAAACAAGTTCTCTTTGTGATTGAAGGCCTGGTACGCGTGCTGGGAGGTTAGTGAAATAATTTTCCCACTTTGGCGAAAGTTATCACACCTTAATGACATCAATCTTATCCTCTCAGGCAAGGTGGGTCAGAATCCACAGAACCAAACCATGCAAGCAGGTCAGACAGCACATACACCCTCGCATATATGCACACACATTTACAGGCAAGACTATGGAGGAAATTTAATCAATAATTCTTTTTTTTTTCAGCAACAGAGATGATCACCATCAACAACTTTCTATTCAGAACTCAAATTGACAACATCAACTTGTTTAAGGTAATTGTTATAGCATTGAAACTTTATTCTAGTGAATATTATTTTCAAAATTTTTTTTTAATGTCTTCTTATTTCTTTATCCTATTTGTATAAATGCAAATACAGTAAAGTCTCGTTATATCGATATTCGAGGGAGTCCGAAAAAATATCGATATAACCGGGACTATTGATATATCCGACCCTGTTTGCATGTAATTTTCTCCGTGCGTGCATAGAAATAGTATCGATATAACCGGGACTATTGATATATCCGATATCGATATAACGAGACTTTACTGTACTAAGACACAACAGGTTTAGGAACCCCTTCCCCCCCAAAAAAAGTGATGAAATCTTCACACTTTTTGCAGAATGCTGTGAAGAAGATAACAAAATAAGCATTAATGTTGTCATTTTATAACCCTGAAGGCAACATATTTTTAAGCATTAATGGTAGAGAAATACACGTAGAGAGATAATACATATATACACCGGAATATTATTTGTCATCTGCGAAAAACGTCAAATAGTGCTGCGGCATACTGAGCAGTTCTTTAGATTCTACTTAATTGTTATGACTGTGTGTTTTTATGATATACAACACTGTAAAATCAGAATCAGAAAACCTTTATTCGTCCCACAATGGGGAATTTTGCAGTCCACAGCAGCAATTTGAAAGGGGGTGGGGTGGGGGTGAAAGGATCGAAAAACAAGATATTCTAAGCATAGTAAAATAAAAATGCCAACTATATATTGTAAATGTGTCGAACCGTTTCATAAAAAACTACATAGTGCAAGTATCAAGAAAGTCATTTTGATATATGTAGCTGTATTGCATCAATCCATATTTACAGTAAAAGTGTCCCGTTTTTTTATTTTTATTTTTTTTTCACATTGAGAATTGCGAAGTCTGACAGCAGTCGGTAGGAACGAGCGGCGGTACCTCTTCTTCATGCAGCGCGGGTGTAACAGTCTCTGTCTGAAGGAGCTACCCAGTGCTGTCAGGGATGAATGTTCTTTTTGAAATTAAAAGGGAACAAATGAAAAGGCCTTCCTCTCATTTCAATGGAGGAATTGTTTAATTGATCGATTTTGCGATAATATAGCGAGTGTCTGAAACTCATGACAAAAAGTTAGTGGACAACAGGGCAGACAACTCTGAAAAGTTGCCTGCCCGGCCATAAAGTTGGCTGCCCCATTTTTCACAACATGAAACACAATAAGATGACTAATCGCAAAAAAAAAAAAAAAACATTGTTGCGAAGTATAAAGGATTTTTTTCAATTAAGGAATTACTCACCACAAATGCTCCCTTGCTTAATTTATGGTAAATATCCCTTGGTGAAGATTTTGCTCCAGTTGTCGTTTGTCGTCATGGTGCACAATGAAATGTTTGCGTTACATTGTGTGCTAAAAGCCACTTGGACTCCTCTTTCTAAGCGCCTTTCAAAACTCTCAAATACACTTTACAGTCACGGTATAGTCCGAAGCACTAAACAAACAAATTGCCAAACAAACGTTTGTTTGGCAGTTTGCATACTCGGAACGGCAGCCAATCAGAAGAAGATACTTCAGACTACTTGAGAGTTTTAAGTCGCTTAGAAAGAGGAGTCCACGTGGCTTATAGCGGTTTGCTTGTAGCTTTTGCTTTATAGAATAAAACAAATGTTTGATTTGATAATTTATGATTATTATTTTTTTCTTGAAGTTGTCGGCCACCTGGGCCGAGACGTTTTGAAAGTTGTACGCCCCACCTAAAAGTTGTACGCCTCGGGCCTCCGGGCTGACGTTATTTCAAACACTGATATAACCTAAAACATGTCTCTGTTTCGTTAGCTGCACAGATATTTTGAGAAGAGCATGATCAGCAGAAAAGTAAGACAGAATGGAGTTTATGTATTGCAATTGCGTAAAAAACCCCACTGATATGGTCTCCCCTTTGTTTTTTCCACAGCTAGGTGGTTTCGCGGAGAAATATGTGGGTTCGGGTGTGACTCCGCACACTCCCGTTGGCTCTAATAAAGAGAACCGGCGCACTGGGGGCTTGAACCGCTACCTTCAGTCCTTGCACGGCAACCAAAGCGCGGCACCAGGTCGGACATCAGATGCTTGTCGAATAGAAGGATGTAATATTGTTTGAACACCCTCTCTTGTTGTAAAACTACAGACGCTCCCCTACTTACGAACATTCATAGTTATGAACAACGGTACATCCGAACATTTTTGTAGGAACATAAGTAGTCGCTTATTTGTGTGGACCCACCCATTTTCTGTCATGCTAAGTCATCCTTTCCACATGAATTGGTTTTTCCAGTTTTTTAAAATCCGAAATACAGATGCTCACCTACTTACGAACATTCAAGTTACGAACAACGGTACATACGAACATTTCTGTCGCAACAAATGTATTGGATTGGATTTGCCTTTATTAGTCTCACAGTGGAGAAATTTATATTTCACAGCAGCAAAGTTATGAAAGAAATAAAAGTAGAAAAGCAAAACACAGGAGCTGCTGGAAAGGCAGCCACTCTCGCGGCGCCGTCTTGAAGTCAAAAGAACAAAAAAAAAAAAAAATAAAATAACATGACAACACAAAGACACAGAGAGACATTCATTCTTAAGCACTTTCTGTACCCTCTTTGTTACATAAAGCAGTTCCAGATGAAAGAGGAGAGGATCAAAGTGTCTCTTCACCAGTGGATCAGGGACATCATGGTGGAATGTACACGTCGACTACAAGCTAAATGTTGAAAGCAAACACGCAGCTGTAGCATCCATTGACAAAAAGAGATTGTCTCACATCTCCTGTTCCACATAAATCTGCTTCAATTCCAACCCGTGACAGTTCCGTATTCTCTCCAGTACATGTACATATCTTTATTGAGGATATATTTTATTAAATGTTTATTTTTCAGTACAAACCAATACATGCTACTTATATAAGCCTTAAACATACTTCTATAATCCTAAAACAGGGGTGTCAAAGTCATTTTTTGCCGCGGGCCACATTGTAGTTATAGTTTCCTCTCGAGGGCCGTTATGAATTTGCGGAACCCATTAGAATGTTTAAATCCCTTCAAATATTACATATAGAGCACACAGAAAATTAAATTAATTAATAACTCGTTTTCAAATCTGAAGCCAAGAATAATGACTTTTATTGTGGTTGACATCCAAAAATATGAAATTTTGACTCAGATTTTAGCAATCATCATGGAATTTAACAAGTTTGATTTGCTTTCGCGGGCCGAAAAAAATGGTGTGGTGGGTCGGATTTGGCCCGCGGGCCTTGACTTTGACACCTGTGTCCTAAAACATACATTCTATACAAAATATAGCACTGAAGCAACTTACGAACAAATTCACCTTACGAATGTATCTCGTTCATAATTTGGGGATCGTCTGTATCCAGGATCATATTTAAACATGCTGTGTTTGTACTGGAAAGTGTCCTTGAGAGTTTTGAAAGGGGCTTATAAATTAAATTAATTATTATTAATGCAGTTCGACCACTAATATGATTGCAATAATGTTAAATTAAGGGTCAAAATGGGGCTGATGGTGGAAAATTGCAAAGATAAGACTCCACTTGATTTGCATTACATAATAATGACATGCATTACAGAAAACTGATGAATGAAACTTCCCTTTTCAAGTTTGTCGTTCAACTCCTCTTGCCTGCAGCTCCGCCAAATGACCAACAGGGGTCCTTAGAGACACTGGCTGCTTCCCCCATGATGCAAGTCGAGAGCTTCTTCATGGCTCTCACCAACAGCAACACTGACGGCCGGGTGGTCATACACAGACAAGGTAGTGTCTTAAACTCACAGCACTAGAAACAACGTCAGTAACAGCACCATTCGTAAAGTCAAATATGCAAATGTGCAGGAAATCTGTCAGAAAGCAGCGTCAAGTTCCTTCTCTTGAACCCAGCCGTCCACTTTGCCCAGGTGTTGACTGAGTGCAGGGCTGTTATCATCGCGGGAGGAACCATGCAGCCTGTGAGTTCATATTGAGCAATAGGCAAAAAAAGTCAAAAAATTCAAGGCAGGCAGCATATCAGCTCTCACTCACTGCCATTCGCACATTTATTTGGGAACTGAAAATATGACATATTGCGACATTCCTGAATTTGTTCAGGTTTTGTTTTTTCTTGTTTGGGTGCCGATAAAGCGCTGGCCATGGCCTCTGGAAATATTATTTAACATAACATGTCGTGTTTTCTTCAGTTGTACATGTACATACATGTATCTTTATAGAGCATATATTTTATTAAATGTTTATTTTTCAGTACAAACAAATACAAGTTACTTTTATAAAACCCTTAAAGGACAACCAACGTTACTTTTTTGTTTTTTAACTGACATCAGAAAAACGTTTTATAGCATCTAAAATACCCAAAAAACGCAGTATGATATTTTTATTCAAATGCAAAACACCAATAAAAATGACTTAATGTGTCCAAAATCTGCAAAAAAATTGAGCTGCGAATTGGGCATTTTCAGAAAGTCCTGCCCCCAGTTCGTGACGTCACGCCAAGACGTCTTGCATTGCTGAAGAATCAAAACAATGGCTTCAGATTCGGAGAGTATGCTTTCTTGTAACACATCCAGTTATGAATATGATTCAAATAGTTCTGAAGAAGAAAGCATACATGTTTGCAATCGATTAAAGAATTTATTTCATGCCATTTTGAGGCAACATTGGGGGGAACTGTCTAACCCAAAAAAAGAGGCACAAAATGGCGACCTCCTGTGGCCACCTCCATTTCCACAGGCTGATAAATTCCTTATATGGAGCTTGGACGCCCTCTTCTGGCGGCTTTTGGGTGCAACACGAGGTACCCAGACCAAACAAGTACAGCAAAATACATTGACGTGATGGAAGGACCGCTACAATGCGTCTTTTTTCGGTCAGGGGCGTTCCTTTTGTGACGTCCCGTACGGACTCGTCACCAACTCAAAAACAAGACTTCCGCAATATTCAGCGTGAGTCTTAAAACGTAAAATATAGCTATATGTGGTGGAATCTTATTAAAATACGCTCAGTAGAAGTCATTTGAAGCCATTTTACAAATTATGGACACAACTTGTCCGGAGACGTTGGTTGTCCTTTAAACATACTTATGTAAGCCTTAAACATAAATTCCATACAAAATATAGCACTGAAGCAACTTGCAAACAAATTCACCTTACGAACAACCGTTCGGAACGTATCTTGTTTGTAAGTTGGGAAGTGTATGTACTGATAAAAATCTGAAATCCCCTGATACTGAACGCTGCTCTGTCCAGGTGTCAGACTTCAAACAAGAGCTACTATTTTCCGCCGGAGTGCCAGAAGAGCGCATCACTGAGTTTTCCTGTGGTAAGTGGGACCCCATTTGGCCTCACGGTCACTCTGCCAAATATCCGTAACAGCCTTGCCGTTATTTCAGGTTTTGTAGCCAAGGACAGTAAAAGCACGTTTAGTATGCAGAGGGATTCTCCTTTGTCCTCACGAGCATGAAATCAATACTTTTTAAGAGCTTCGAGGGCAACATCGCTCAATATTGAGCCCTTGTTTGAGAGGTGAACTAATACAGGGCAATAAACATTTGACTCATCCCGTTCGATTTTTATGATTCGGATAGCAGAAGTACAGAGAAGGTCAGCGGGAACTGCATTGTGTCTTTCTTTTGTCTTTGCAGGCCATGTCATTCCACCTGAGAACCTCCTTCCCATTGTCTTGTGTAACGGTCCGTCCGGTCAGGAGTTAGATTTCACATACCAAAACAGAGACTCTCCTGGCATGGTAACACTCAAACATGCACACACAATACATTTTTTTGTCCCTCTCAATGGGCAGAATTGTGTGTCATGTTAAAAGAAGGAAAGAAAATGGAATTGGATAGCTTCAGATTGGGATCAGAAGTCTTCGAAGCGATTAAAATCCACTATGTATTGGATGTGGGACATATGTCCATTGAAATGTACATGAAATAGAAGAAATAATCACATTCAAACATGAATTAGGAATTAGGGCACTTGGCCCTGATCTTTAACTCATTTACTGCCATTCACGAATTTATTCGTGAATTGATAATATGACGTAGACTGCCATTTTTGAATTTGTTTGGGTTTTGTTTTTTTTCTTGTTTGGGTGCCGTAAAGCGCTGGCCAACACCTCTGGCAATGTTTCCACAAGGGGGCAACATTTCCCATTTTTCCATGTTGGCACTTTATTCCAATTTCATTTTTTTCTCATGGAAAAAAGTCTAAAGTTTCTTACGCTGCATTGAATGTTTATGTAGTCAAAAACTCAATATTCTGTGGGTCCTGGAATTCGAGTGACAATGACAAAAACCCTGGCATAGGTGTGGACATATTTTTGCGCGTCTGGCAATGAATGAGTCGCTGGCGCGAATGGCTGCCGCTGCTCACCCGCACAAAAAAATACATGACTGTAAAATGTCCTTGAGAGTTTTGAAAGGTGCTTATAAATGAAATTATTATTATTATTATTATTATTGTCGTTGTTATTGTTGTGTGTAATTGTTATGAAACATGTTGTACTGAATGACAGATGGACGAGACGGGTCGCATCCTATCAAACATCTGCAACGTGGTGCCAGGTGGTGTGGTGTGTTTTTTTCCCTCATACGAGTACTCGAGGCGCGTTGTGGCCCACTGGGATTCTGCTGGCGTTCTTGCCCGACTTGCCAACAAGAAGAAGGTAGGCTTTGTTCAAGAGCCAAGCTGCCCTCCATTAACTCATTCACCGCCATTCCCAAATTTATTTGGGAATTGAAAATATGACGTAGAACGCCATTCCCGAATTTGTTCGAGTTTTGGTTTTTCTTGCAAGGGTGATGATAAAGCGTTGGCCAGACCTCTGGCAATGTTTTTTTCCCTTCCACAAGGGGGCGGCATTTCCCTTTTTTCCATGTTAGCGCTAAAGCGCTATATAAACCAATATGTACAGTAAAGTGTCATTATAGCGATATTCTTGGGAGACGGAAAAAATATCTATACAACCGGACTATCGATATATCCGATTCTGCACCGAATTGCATTGAAAGTGGGCAATAAATGGGGGATCTTTGATATGGCATGTCATTTTCTCCTTTCAATTTCATGGATTGCGTATCTAGCATGCTTTTGTACTGTGGTGAAGTGAAAAATAAACTTGTGCATTAAATAAAAACGTCTTTACACTTTTTTAATTTCCTTTCAAAAATGCAACCAATGCAAAATCCTCACTTTGTTCTATACACACGAGAGAAACCACGAGCGCCAGCATGTACCTACAGTATGAAAAACAGTGATTCTTGCAAGTGATAAAAAGATATCTGTATACAACACAATGAAATACATGTATGGAAAACAAAAACTGCAACGTTTACATTACTTACGTTGATAAAGTATTCTGTGGCACATCAAACTCTTTCACGATTCTTGTTGGATTTTCCTCCACAGCTACTATTGCCTTGTACTTTGTTCCGATATCACAATTCTTACGTTTTCCCATGGTTGAAATTGGTGTTGAACAACTATATAAAAGAAGACTACAGTATGATTCAGTTGCTATTGCAGCAGTAATGAAAGATGTGAGCTCTGCTACACGAAAGCTGGTCACGTGACCAACGGTGTTACAGATACAGATTTCGCTAATGGTGGTACTGTATTGAAATCCTCAAGCAAATATCGATTCAGCTTGAAGCTGCTTTTGTATCGATATAAGCAGACCAAATTGGCTGGCGGGGGACGAAAAGGGCATTGTATTAACCGGATTATCGTAATAACAAGGGATCGTACTAACCAGAACTAATTATATCATAAAAGACTAGAAATTTGCCGGGAAATGAAAATAGTATCAGAATAAGCAGTACTATCGATATAACCAATATTAATATAACAAGACTTTACTGTATGTATTGCATTGTATTTTGGACAGCTGCCCTCATTTCAAGCTCATATAACTCCAGACCATATAATTTAGGAATTAACTCTTTTTTTCTGATGAAAGATGAGAATCTAAGGTTTCTTACGCTGCACTGAATGCTTATGTAGTCCTAAAAACCAATATTCTGTGGGTCCTGGAATTTGAGTGAAAATGACAAAAATCCTGGAATTGGAGTGGAGACATTTTTGCACATCGTCTGGCAGTGAATGAGTTAAAAGGTGTTGTCTTGTTCAACATTTTTCACATTTATACATTCCATCAAGAGATATTGTGTTTGTGTTGTCCATCCGGTTCAACTCGCTTCTAAACTTCCCATCCTAAAGCCAAGTTTGATTTCTTCAGATATTCCAGGAGCCCAAGAAGGCCAACCAGGTGGAGCAAGTGCTGGGCGAGTTCTCACGTTGTATCCAGGTATACAAGAACAGTCTGAATATGTACTGTGGCTCTCAGTTAATGGAGTTATGAGCTGTATTGCAGCCATTTTTTCAGTCTTTTTTTTTTCAAGCGAAAGTTTGTCCTTGAAATATACTTCAGCCATTTTACCGCTCTATGGGGGTAGCAAATTTTAAACCATTGAGCCACTTTTAGTTCCTGTAGTTTAGCAGTGGAAGTACAGGTTCAATTGATTTTTATGCAGCTGTTGTGACTATTTTTTTTTTAAATCATAGTTCCAAAGAACGTGAAACTCCAGAAAAAGCACCTAAAAATGTCAATTGAATAACATCATCTTGAATTTTTGTAGAAGGGATAGGGCAATGTATAGCTGCGTACTGTCTGGTCTAATGTAAGCCCATACAGACTGATCAATAGGGGTCCCAGGATTGACCCCTGGAGAATCCCTCAATTCGGAATAGGCGTTGTGGATTTGATAGAGAATAGACAGAATAGTAATTATCATATTTAAAAGTTTCATCCTTAGAAGGCCCACAATGGAAACACAGAAAATCTAGGGTCAATCTGAGGTGAACAGACACAGCCTGTTAAACTGTCATGTTCATGTTGGAGATCTGGCCTTGGACTAATTTGCGAATTGGTAAACTCTTTCACTGGAAGAGATCATTCGCCAGGTTACAAATCTACCAGTTCACGGAAAGGACAACTATTTAAAATGTCTACGTTCTGTTGTTTTATAGTTGTTGGTGCTTGAAACGTCCAGGGCCATGGTATTCAAAATCAAATTTTACTAATGTATCACTTAAATTTGCATATACTCTCACCAAATAGCTTGGCAGAGGGTTGCAGAAGTTGGGCGTCGCTCATGAATGGCTGCGTACCCTGCTGGCAGTAAAAAGACAATCTTCCTGTTGTCGAGCCTTTGTTCACAGTGTCCGACCGAACATCTCTGACATTACTTCAAATCATTTCAAAGCGGTCAAATGATTTGAGTTGACAAACATAGTCACTGAACAAGTTAAACTAGTATCACTGTACAATATGTCCGTAAATGACATTTCTCTCAACAGAGGTGCACTCAGGAAGGAGGTGGCAGCCAAACTGGTGCACTGCTGTTCTCTGTGGTGGGCGGAAAGATGAGCGAGGGCATCAATTTCTCTGATGACCTCGGCAGGTATGTGCTGTGGGGAGGACACTTTTTGGCCATAGATGGAGATAATCATGATAATCATAATATTCGTAATCATAATATTCATAATCATCACAATACATTTCATTTATAAGCGCATTTCAAATAGCCAGCTAGCTAGATAGCTAATAGATAGCTAGCTAGATAGCCAGCTAGTTTATTCCTAATTTTTAGATACTGTATATATATATATATATATATATATATATATATATATATATATATATACACACACACACACACACACACACACACACACACACACAGTAAAGTCTTGTTATATCGATAGCGGTTATATCGATAGTACTGCTTATTACAATACTATTTCTATGAATTCAAGGAGAAAATTACATGCCCGCAGGATCGGATATATCGATAGTCCGGTTATATCGATATTTTTTCCGACTCCCGAGAATGTCGATATAACGAGACTTTACTGTGTGTGTGTGTGTGTGTGTGTGTGTATATATATATATATATATATATATATATATATATATATATATATATATATATACAGTAAAGTCTCGTTATATCGATATTCAAGGGAGTCCGAAAAAATATCGATATAACCGGGACTATCGATATATCCGACCCTGTTTGCATGTAATTTTCTCTGTGCGTGCATAGAAATAGTATCGATATAACCGGGACTATCGATATATCCGATATCGATATAACGAGACTTTACTGTGTGTATATATATATATATATATATATCATAAAGATGGATATTTATGGATATTTATATGCCAGCTAACTTTGTTAAAATCTTAAAGCAGATTGAGATTTTGTTGAAGCCATGTCGTTCAGCCCAATGTTGATGTTGCTTGCGTAATGTACAGTACTTCTCACTTCCAGATGTGTGGTGATGGTGGGAATGCCTTATCCTAATATCAAATCACCGGAACTACAGGAAAAGATGTCATACCTGGACAAACACCTGGTCAGACCCCATCCTGCTTACTTTTCCATGTTTTTTTTTGAACATCTATTTTTCTTTTCTTTTTAAAAAGGCGCCTCAGAATGTCTTTTGGAATTGGGACAAACATGTATGTCTCCTTTTAAAACTTGGAATATTCCAGAATCACAACGGAGGGAAAAGCCCAGGCCAAGCACTCATCGAAAATCTCTGCATGAAGGCTGTCAATCAATCAATAGGTATGCTAAATCCTTTGATGTCTCCACCAGTCATTCAACTCAACAAGAATTTTTCATTCCTCATCTGAAAAGGCAGAGCTATCCGTCACCGTGGTGACTACTCTTCCATTGTGCTGTGCGACCGACGCTACTCCCGTCCCGCCACCCTCGCAAAACTTCCTGCGTGGATCCGGAGTCGCACCAGCACGCACCAAAGCTTTGGCCCGGCATTCGCTGCCTTGCGGAAGGTGAGAACCAGGCAGGGATACATGGGGACCATTGACTCACCCAAACGTATCTTTTTCATTCTTTTATTTTTTTTTGTAATTAAGACATCACCTGCTCGATACCGTGATACCTCGGTTTACGAACCCCTTCCCTTGGCTTACGAACTTTTCGGTTTCCGAATGTTAAATTTATGAAAATTTTACCTTGGCATCCGAACGTTTTTTCGGGATACACACGAAGCGTCACAATGAGTGATGTGTCGTTCGCGAACGAGCCCGTTCTCCTAACAACAAAAAGGCACCCGACTTTTTTTGTCCTCTGTTCCCCACCCCCAGTCTTCGATTATAGGCTACGTGATTGGTCAAGAATGCAGCAGTGAGGGGCTGGGGCGGGGTTACAGACAGAGAGGGACAGAGAGAGAGTGAGGCTGTTAAACCTTAAAGAGACAGGCAGACGACAGAGAATGAGCAAATGGAAAGAAAACAGTCAAATTTGGACTTGTTTCAACTTTGATAGGCAGAGTGTAGACTGAAAGGTTAAATATCCCATCCCATCAAACAACCCGCAAGAGCAATCCATACACCTGATGCAAAAAGCTATCAACCCAGCTAAACACAATTGGATTGGATAAGATTTGCCATTATTAGTCTCACAGTGGAGACATTTACAATTGATGAGGAACTAGATACAATTATCACAGAGAAAGCACCTACAAGGGATCATTCCTCAAGATGGTGAAAGAAGAAGCCTACGTTCCTGTTCCTCATCAAGCGTTTAATGCTGATGAAACCGGCCACTCCATTTCATCAAGCCAGCAACGAGCATCACATAGGTAAATAAAATGACTTTATTATACAGTTCAGTTTTTTTCTTTAAATATGATACCACAGCACATTTATGATACATAACGAGGTATATTTTGTGTAGTTTTAAGGCTTAGAAAATTCGAAAGTAGAAAACGATGTTTTATGGGGACCTGGGAACGGATTATTCTAATTTTAATGGTTTCCTATGGGAAATTAATTTTGAGATACACACTTTTCCCCTTACACACTTTGGGAACCAATTAAGTTCGTCAGCCAAGGTATCACTAATTGTTTTACTGTCACATGGAGAACATAAGTATTCCTTTCACTTCATTTCAATAGGGAACCATGACTTACTGTCAGAGATATTCGCTGGACACTGAACAAAGGCCTGAACACAGGATGATTGAAAACACGGAAAACTCACTCAAAACTGGCTAATGAGCTCTTCCTGTGAAGGAGTTTACCAAGTCGTAAATTAGTCCAATGCCAGATCTCCTAGATGAAGATGACAGTTTAACAGGCCGTGTCTGTTCACCTCAGATTGGCCCCAGATTTTCTGTGCTTCCATTGTGGGCCTTCTAAGCGTGTAACTTTTAAATGTGCTAACTTCTATTCTCTCTATTCTCTATCATTTACTGATCAAATAATTTTCAAAGTCAAGGTCTTGCTACGTATTTCGATATCAATTTACAATCAACACATTCTCCTTGTCCAATGTTCTTCTTTTTCAGTTCTTTGTGGAGAAGAAGCAAAAGGTCAACTTGTTTTAATATCGGCAGGTGTATGCGGACTCATGAATTTGAATGTAAGTGCCCCTCAGGTATAAAAAAATTCACAACATTGTTCATCCACATGATTTAATTCCTTTATTTTTACTTCACCACTGTAAAAGCTTCCACATGTTTTTCGGTTGACGTGTACAAGGTCGCATGAGTTGTTAGCCAAAAGATTTTAAATGATTTATCTTAGCCTCACAAAAAAAAAAAAACATGAAGAAGGGTGTGTAGACTTTTTCTACCCACTGTGAGTCTGCAACGTTGTTAGAACATTACTAGTTTCTGCGTGTACAACTGAATTATTGAAGCGACTACAATGCAGCACGGCTTTCGTTTTTCTACATTAAACATTGACGGTGCGTCGTTATGTAATGAAAACATTGGTTTATTGAAGAGAAAAAAAAATTGTGAGTGAAATCCGTTGATGGCTCACAAGTATTTCTACTGGTGGTGAAATTCAGAAACTTGTACACGACTGACACCGTTTTACAGTCAAATGTTATATAATACTTCTTGTTTGGTACATTCTTTCTGTAACAAGTGCTATTGTTCATAGAGTTGCAAAATTGCATTCAATTTTCAAAGTTGGAAACGTTCCATTGAGAATAAAGAGGAATCACAGAGAAATGTATAAACTTGAAGGATGGCTTGAATCAGTGTCTGAAATAACGCCCGGGGCGTGCAACTTTTACGTTGGGCGTACAACTTACAAAATGACTCCGCCCGGGTGGCAGACAACTTTTTTTTTTTTGGGGGGGGAATGTTTTTTTTTCTTTCAAATCAAACGTTTGCTTTTTTTCAATAAAGCAAACGTTTGAACGAAGATTTCGAAATCTTCGTTTGGTTTGGAAATTTCGGAATTTCTGGTTCGTTTGCGGCTGGGAAATGTCGCACCCAAAAAAGGCAGAACATGGCGACAAAGCCGTGTAAGGAATTAATCAGGCTGATTAATTCCTTACATGGAGCTTTGTCGCCCTCTTCTGCTTCTTTTTGGTCCTACATGACGTTTTCAGACCAAAGTACAGCAAATTGCATTGACGTGATGGAAGGACTGCTACAATGTGTCCTTTTTTCGGTCAAGGGCGCTCTGTCAGTGACGCAGGGTGAAGACTCGTCACCAACTCAAAAGTAAGACTTCCGGAATATTCAGCGCGAGTCTTAAAACATAAAATATAGCTACATGCGGTGAAATCTTTGTAAAATACGCTCAGCAGAAGTCATTTGAAGCCATTTTACAAATTATGGACACAACTTGTCCGGAGACGTCGGTTGTCCTTTAACTTCCGCTGAAAATTTATTGGAAGGTTTCAAAAAAAATTCCCAACCCGTGTTATCTGTGCATTAAATCTTCACCGTCCATTTCTTCAGACCTCCCAGTCGTCATCATCTGTCATCGTTTGGGGGGCGGGAAGCGGTGGGATGACGTCTGACATTCTCGCAAACGCTCCTCCGGTGTTGGCGTGGGGGTCGGTTGAATCCCCGCCTACCGGGCCCTTCCCAGAAATACCTGAAGAAAAAGAAGGTCATTTTCATTTCCGCCAAATAATGGTTATGCTTGCGTTTTTTTTTCTGTGTACCTTTCCTTCGCATGGCGAGTTTGTTGAAGAGATCAGACATGAAGTCACCGCCGCTAGTTCCAGCGACGACTGCTCAGAAATGACAAGTAATAAACATTTGTTAAGCGATTGTCTGACTTTGATAATAAAATTGTTTGCATGTGGTTAAAAAAAGGTGTTTGATCTTAGTTTTACTTTGCAACATTGTGGTCATTATCTTGGCAAACTTTTAGATCGCTAATACCTAGCGAATAGATAGCTAATAGCTAGCGAACACATAGCTAATAGCAAGCGAATAGATACCTAATACCTAGCGAATAGCTTGCTAATATAGCGAATACATAGCTAATACCTAGCAAATAGATAGCTAATACCTAGCGAATAGATAGCCAATAGCCAATAGATAGCTAGATAGCAAATAGCTAGCGAATAGATAGCTAATACCTAGCGAATAGATAGCAAATAGATAGCAAATAGCTAGCGAATAGATAGCTAATAGCTAGCGAATAGATAGCAAATACCCAGCGAATAGATAGCAAATAGCTAGCGAATAAATAGCTAATACCGAGTGAATAGATAGCTAATAGCTAGCAAATAACGACCCTCCACTTATTAATTATTAACCCCCCTCCCCCTTTTCACCTTCCCACCTTGTTCCTGCTCCTTCAGTTTCTTCTTCTCCATTTTGCGCTCCTTGACATTGCGCAACTTGGCTTTGCCGATCCCACCAGCATTACGGATCGACTCTAGGAGGCTCGCTCGGCTGTCTGAGGGCTGGACCACGTCGCTCGGTGCCCCAGAAACTGGGCCTAAGGGGTGTGGGGAGAGAAAAAAAAAAAAAAAAAAAGAAAAATCGTGATTTGGGGTGGTTGATCTCAACTTGAAAAAAAGAATCACTTTTTTTGGGGCATTTTGTTTAAATTCACATTCTTAAAACTAAATACAGTGATACCTTGGCTTACGAACTTAATCGGTTCCCAGACAGAATGTAAGCTGAAAAGTGTGTATCCCAAAAATTAATTTCCCATAGGAAACCATTAAAATGAGAATAATCCGTTCCTAGGTCCACATAACACATAATTTTCTACTTTCTAATTTTGTAAGCCTTAAAACTACACAAAATATCTTATTTTATGTATAATAAATGTGCTATGGTATTGTAATTAAAGAAATAAAATGTATTGTATAATAAAGTCATTTTATTTGCCTTTGTGATGGTCGTTGATGGCTTGATGGAATGGAGTGGCCGGTTTCATCAGCATTAAACACTTGATGAGGAACGTAGTCTTCTTTCACCATCTTGAGGAATGATCCCTTGGAAGTGCTTTCTCCGCGATCATTTTACCTAGTTCATCGTCAATTGTGTTCTGTTGAGCTGGGTTGATAGCTTTTTGCATCAAGTGTACAGATGGCTTGTGCGGGTTGTTTGTGGAGCCTGATTGATGGAATATTTTAACCTTCCGGTCTACACTCCGCTTTTGAACTATCAAAGTTGAAACGAGTCCAAATTTCACTTTTTTCCATCCATTTTCTCACCATTTCACTTTTGTTTTTTTGTTTCCATCTCTGTCATCTCCCTTTCGTGTGTGTGTGTTTTCTCACTCTTTCTCTGTCGTCTGTCTGTCTCTTTAATGTTTACCCCCCACCCCCTCACTGCTGTGTAAACAGAGGTATCACTGTGTTCTATTTGTGATTGTATTTTATTTATTATAGTACCTATGCGTGTCTGTGACTGTAAAGTGTCCTTGATAGCTGTGAAAGGCGCTTAAAATGTAATGTATTATTATTATTATTATTATTATTATTGTTGATGTTGAGTTCTTTTATGCCATCAAAGTAAACATCAAACAAAGAGAAACACATTTGTAGCTGCCCATCTTTAAAACCCACCACAAAACTCACTTGTACTCTTTGGCGTTTGACTCAGCATGGTTCAGACTTGATCTTAGTTTTACTCCCTGGTGCTTTCTACTATCTATGTGACTGCTTTATGCTTTGCTACAGCTTCAGCTGTTGTTAAAGCGCTAAATAAATCAATATGTATTTTATTGTATGATTGCAAACCTGAACTTGGAACTTTGACTCCGCCTGAAGTGGTTTCTGCAGGAACTGGCGGAGGGGGTGGCGGAGGGGCTGGACCTGCAGCACTGGTAGGCGCAGGAGGAGGTGGCGGCGGCGGAGGAGGAGGAGGCGGAGGAGGGAGAACGCTCGGGTGAAGCTCACCTAAAACAGAATGTGGTCAATCAACGGTCACTTTGGCTTGATTTCACACTTTCTCCCACTGTTTCAATACTTGCGCTATCCTCAGAGAAGGCCGGAAGCTCAGGAATGATGTGCGTCGGTCCCGACGGGGCGAAACCGGGACCCAGGTCGGCGCTGTAAGACAAGTCGTCGGCGATACCTGGCAGGTCTGGCAGGTATGACGGAACGTCGATCTCTGGCACCTGACCCAAATCTGGCACGTAGAAGTAGTTCTCTGCCGTCTGTCAAAACAGCGGCGGCCATCTTCAAAGCATGGCTTTGAAATATCATCCTGGATTTATTTATCCGACTACAAGATTGAAGTGACACGATGACGGTAAGATTTTTGACCCGAATTGGCCAGGTTACAAGGAAAAATGGCATCTACCGTTCATGTCAATTCTATATCAACGGGGAAAGTTGATTTTTTTATGGTATGTTTCATTGACTATTTGTAGGATTAACTCATTCACTGCCAGACGTGCCAAAATGTGTCCACTCCAGTGCCAGGGTTTTTGTGATTTTCACTCAAATTACATAACCCACAGAATATTGAGTTTTAGGACTACAGTGATACCTCGGTTTATGAACCCCTTGGCTTACGAACTTTTCGGTTTCCGAACGTTACATTTATGAAAATTTTACCTTGGCATACGAACTTTTTTCGTACGCTTTATCGACACCCCCCGCAAGTAAACCCCAAAACCCGAACAAATTCGGGAATGGCAGCGAATGAGTTCAAGTAGGCATGCGGAGTTTGTTTATGTTAGATATTTTATATGCGTCACAAGAAATGCTCATGAAAATCAGCCATTAATAAAAACATGGATCTGCTTTGTATTGAATTTGAACTGGGCGCTTTTACCTCCAGTGTAAGTTTTTTTTTATATGACAGACGAAAATTTTGAGACTCAGAGATTAAAAAAAATGCATGAGGTAAAAGATTTAAGTCCGGGAAAAGAGCCATTACCAGTCTCTCAAGCTGCTCTCTCTTTGTAATGGACAATGGAGCATCAAAAGGTTTCTCCTCTTTTTCTGTCTCAATGGTCGTATGCGTCTTGATCACAGCTCCCGCCAGAGGATCGAGGTAGACATACCTCTTGTAGCTTTAACACAAAATGAAAAGGAGGGAGGGATACAATACAGTCTTTTGTATTGCTGCAAAGTAACTAAGTACAGACACTCCCCACCTTACGAACGAGATACGTTCCGAGCGGTCGGTCGTAAGGTGAATTTGTTCGTAAGTGGCTTCAGTGCTATACAGTGATACCTTGGCTTACAAACTTAATTGGTTCACAGACAGAGTGTGTAAGGTGAAAAGTGTGTATCCCAAAAATAATTTCCCATAAGAAACCATTAAAATGAGAATAATCCGTTCCCAGGTCCCCATAAAACATAATTTTCTACTTTATAGTTTTATAAGCCTTAAATCTACACAAAATATACCTTATTTTATGTATAATAAATGTGCTATGGTATTTTAATTAAAGAAATAAACTGTACTGTATAATAAAGTCATTTTATTTACCTTTGTGATGGTCGTTGATGGCTTGATGGAATGGATAGCTTTTTGCATAAAGTGTCTCAAGGAGCTCTGGGTTGTACAGCTTGGAAGTTGTGATATTGCAACAGCAACAGATGCAAGCAGACACACTAGAAACATCATTAATAGCTGGTTCTCTGGCTTGTCTTTTCATTTCAAATTGAACAAATGGCTAATGCGGGTTATTTGTGAAACCTGATTGATGGGAATTTTAACCTTGCAGACTAGACTCTGCCTTTGAACTATCAAAGTTGAAACAAGTCCAAATTTCACTGTGTTCTATCCATTTTGTCACTCTCTGTCGTCTGCCTGTCCAATGTTTAAAACACCTCCCCTCACTGCTGCATTTTTGACCAATCTCGTGGCTTAAACCGAAGACTGGGGGCGGGGAATAGAGGACCAAAACAAGCCGGCTCCCATTTTCTTTTAGGAGAACGGGCTCGTTCGCGAACGAGCTCCGTGTGTATCCCGAAAAATAGTTTCTATGCCAAGGTAAAATTTTCATAAATTTAACGTTTGTAAGCCAATGAGTTCGTAAACTGAGGTATCACTGTATTTTGTATGGAATGAATGTTTAATGCTTATATAAGTATGGTTGAGGTTTATATAACGGGCTTGTATAAGTCACCTGTATTGATTTGTACTGAAAAATAAACAGTTAATCAAATATACACTCGATAAAGATATGTACATGTAAAACTGGAGAGAATACTACACATGTTACATCAAAAAAATGTTCATATCGACCATTGTTCGTAACTTGAATGTTCCCAAGTCGGGGAGCGTCTGTAAAAATATTTTGTCATTGTACTGAAATAAGCGAAGCGAAACGTCCGACACCTTCAAAGAAGTACAGATGCCGGCTGAAGAAACCTTTTCATCGATGGACCACTCCTGTACGACTGAGAGCTTACACAGACGTACTGAAATAAGATTTTTCATCTCGCTGTACTTTTCTTGAGTATTTACAGTACTGACAACTCTGCATGTGTGTGTGCGCTCACAGGTTTTCGGTGGTGTTGAAAAGCAACAACGAGCTGACAGAGGAGATGTTGCGCGGCAGGCTGCCCAGCCCTTCTTCCGTCTCATCCTCTGACTTCTTCTTGTTGCCGCCACACACAGGTAAGTAGACCAGCTTTTCCTGCCAGGGAGACAAATATGAGATGAGGTTACTTACAATATTTTAGTTTTGTTACGTTATCTGCCTAGCTAGCTAGCGATCTATTAGCTAGCTATTACTATTATTATTATTATTATTATTTATTAGATAGCTATCTATTAGCTAGATAGCTTTCTATCTATTTGAGTTACTTCCTGGTTGAGTGAACACTGGCGCGTGTGGCAGCCGCTAGCTATCAAGCTAGCTATCTATTCAAAAACCATCATCATATATCTCAAAACCCACCTATTTAAAATTGCATTTTCTGTGTAGCTCTCTCTCTTGTTTCTTGAGAGTTTTGAAAGTCGCTTAAAATGTAATGTATTATTATTATTATTAGCTAGCTAGCTTTCGAGCCATTTGAGTTACTTCCGGGTTGATTGAACGCTGGCGCGTATGGCTGCCGCTACCTATTGAGCTAGCAATTATCTAGTGGGCTATCTATCGAGCTATCTATTCGCGAGCTAGCTTTATATCTATTTGAGTTACTTCCGGGTTGATTGAACACTGGCGCATGTGGCTGCGGCTAGCTATCTGGCGAGCTAGCTATTTGTTCGATAGCTCGCTTTATATCTATGAGTTACTTCCAGGTTGAGTGAACGCCAGCACGTGTGGCTGTCGCTGCTCACCCACAGAAAAACCTGCTGCCTCTGCTCACCCACAGAAAAAACCTATCCTGTGACTGTAAAGTGACCTATAGTTTTGAAAGGCGCTTACAAATGAAATGTATTACAGTAAAGTCTCGTTATATCGATATTCAAGGGAGTCCGAAAAAATATCGATATAACCAGGACTATCGATATATCCGATATCGATATAACGAGACTTTACTGTATTATTATTATTATTATTATTATTATTATTATCATCCATAGTCCATCTCTCGCTTGAAAAAGACAGCCTCACCAAGCTTAGTTTCCAAATCATGGGCAGATAAAACTCATTGCCGCGCTTGAATTTTGTAAATTAACGGCTGTGTCACATCGTAATCTAATATAATTCGTCACAGAGTCAGTCATTGTCACATTTGAGGGAAATATGGACCTGTAAAGTGTTCTCATCGAAGGGCCGAAGTTTGTTTTGTATTCTTTGTCGAGGGCGGGCTTGCGATGAGGGGTCACAAGCTCCAGTGAAGATTGACAAATAGTCCTGGAGTCGGTCTGGGGCCGGGTACTTGGCACTAGAAAAAACCTAGAAAGAGAGACGTTTTGAAATGAGACATTTAAGGCGTTTTCCTCAACTCCCCGAAAAATTTCCTCCGTGTCTATTTTTGTTGTTTCTGTGACAACCAGGGATGTGATGAGGATAGTGGTTTCTTGTGGCACACTTGGCCAGAATGTGAAAAAAAGTGGCGCTTATTTTCCTACATGCATCATATCCATTGAAAAATTCATTATTATTAACCAAAGGTCGAGCCAATTTCAATAATACCGCATTGGATGTTTTACTTCTAAAGCCAGTGGAAAAAGTCCGCTTTACAATCACATCTTCCCAACTAAAAATACAGTGATACCTCGGTTTACAAACCCCTTGGCTTACGAACTTTTCAGTTTACGAACGTTACGTTTATGAAAATTTTACCTTGGCATACGAACTATTTTTCGGGATACACACGGATCTGCCACAATGAGTGATGTTTCATTGGCGAATGAGCCCGTTCTCTTAACAAGAAAATGGTGGCCGACTGTTTTGTCCTCTATTTCCCAGTCTTCGGTTAAAGCCACGTGATTGGTCAAGAACGCAGCAGAGAGGGGGTGGGGGTTACAGACAGAGAGAGAGTGAAGCCATTCTCCAAAAAAGAAAATGGCATCTTCTGTTAAAGCCACGTGATTGGTCAAGAAGGCTGCAGTGAGGGGAAGGTTAAACATTAAAGAGACAGGCACACGACAGAGAGACAGTGAGAAAACACACACGAAAGGGAGACGACAGAGCTTGAAACAAAAAAAACAAAAAAAAAGTGAAAAAAAAAAACAGGGAAATGGTGAGAAAATGGATAGAAAACTTTGATAGTTTCAACTTTGATAGTGTAGACTGGAAGGTTAAAATATCCAATCAGGCTCCACAAATAACCCGCACAAGCCATCTGTACACTTGATGCAAAAAGCTATCAACCCAGCTAAACAGTTGATGAGGAAAAAGGTAAAATTATCACAGAGAAAGCACCTCCAAGGGATCATTCCTCAAGATGGTGAAAGAAGAAGGCTACGTTCCTCATCAAGTGTTTAATGCCGAGGAAACCGGCCACTCCATTCCATCAAGCCATCAACGACCATCACAAAGGTAAATAAAACACCTTTATTGTACGGTACAGTTTATTTCTTTAATTATAATACCATATCACATTTATTATATATAAAATAAGGTATATTTTGTGTAGTTTTAAGGCTTAGAAAATTCGAAAGTAGAAAATTATGTTTTATGGGGACCTGGGAACAGATTATTCTCATTTTAATGGTTTCCTATGGGAAATTATTTTTTGGGATATACACTCACACACTCGGTCTGGGAACCAATTAAATTCATAAGCCAAGGTATCACTGTAATTACATTCCCATTTGTTTCTACTTTACCTTGGTGGCTTTTTTACTGCCTTTGATGCGGTCAACACGAGCCTGAACCAGTCGGATTCGGTCGTTGACACTCTGCAAGTGGCGCCGATTTTTCTCTACACTTTCGGACACTCTACAAGCAACACAAAAAGCCCAAAACAAATCTCAATTCCTTTTAGAAAAAGAGTTCCTGAAACTTCAATGCTGAGATTTGCATGTGAAATTGCATGGCGCTTACCTCCGAAAGATATCAGTTGAGATGGTCTCCAGGAGAAACAATGCATCTGCTATCTGGTGAACAGCCTCCTCTCTCCTCAAGTCTGGCTGGATGAGAGGCACTGAGTACACCTGACCCTCCAAGCAGAGTTTCTGGGTCATTCTGCATTACAGAGGGTAATACAAAGCAAAGGTGCGGTCAACATGGGTCACATCATCTTCGTGTCACCTGGTGATGACAGTAAAGTGACCCAACACACATGTATGCCCGCAAGGGACAAAAATGATTGCATGCATGTGTACCACTTTCCCCTTTTCTTGTACAGTGATACCTCGGTTTACGAACCCCTTGGCTTCTGAACATTTCGGTTTACGAATGTTAAATTTATGAAAATTTTACCTTGGCATACAAACTTTTTTCATACACAGAGCTGCCTCAATGAGTGATGTGTCGTTCACGAACGAGCCCGTTCTTCTAACAAAAAAATGGCAGACGATATTCCCCGCCCCCAGTCTTCGGTTAAAGCCACGTGATTGGTCAAGAACGCAGCAGTGAGGGAAGGTGGTTTAAACATTAAACAGACAGGCAGACGACAGAGAAAGAGAGAGAGTGACTAAATGGATAGAAAACAGTGAAATTTTGATAGTTCAAAGGCAGAGTGTAGACTGCAAGGTTAAAATTTCCATCAATCAGGTTCCACAAATAACCCGCACTAGCCACCAGTTCAATTTCAAATGAAAAACAAGCAATGGAACCAGCTATTAATGATGTTTCGAGTGTCTCTGCTTGCATCTGTTGCTGTTGCAATATCACAACTTCCAAGATGTACAACCTCCTTGAGACACTTTATGCAAAAAGCTATCCATTCCATCAAGCCATCAACGACCATCACAAAGGTAAATAAAATTACTTTATTATAAAGTACAGTTAATTTCTTTAATTATAATACCATAGCACGTTTATTATACATAAAATAAGGTCTATTTTATGTAGTTTTTAGGCTTAAAAAATGAGAAAGCAGAAAATTGTTTTATGGAGACCTGGGAACGGATTATTCTCATTTTAATGGTTTCCTATGGGACATTAATTTTTGGCATACACACTTTTCGCCTTCCACACTCTGTCTGTGAACCAATTAAGTTCGTAAGCCAATGTATGACTGTGTGAGTCTTAACGGAAATGCACATTGAGTTCATCATCTCGCTTCATTCGCATTCGCACTCAACTGACTCTCACATGACGAGCAGCAACAACACATGATCCCGTAAGAGTATTTCGATATGCGCAACCATTTAAATTCATCATTGGTCGCTTAAACGGGCAACGCACACTCATACTGAACGAATTAAAAAGCAAGATACAATTCATATTATACTCCTTTTTTACATTATCGTGACGAGACGCCATAAATATCACATTGCAAGAACAACTACAAAATTGCACCATATGAAAAACAAAATCCTTACCTGACCATTGATTTTGTGTGATTGCTAACACATTCGTGTGTGGGGGAAAAACAAGAGGCGAACAGCACAAGCAAAACAACGGCCGTTTTACTTCCGCGTCGACGTGTCATGTGACTCACGACTCGATGTGTTGCGTTCAAAGCCCTCGTTAATATTTTAGTCACTTAAATCTTGCTAAACGAGTAAAAAGGAAACAAGAGTTACACTGGAAAGGAAATTTCAAAAATCCACGTTCTTGCAAGTTCCAGAGCGGGCCAAAACTCAGTTAAGGCTCGCAAAACAATGCTCACTTCACTTGAGCGTCTATGTGTCACGTGATTTAATTGAAATTAACTTTGTAGCGTTTAAATACACACGAAATTTTAAGGCGCCTTCTTGTTGATAAACGGAAAACGCACCCACATTACTGTAGTGTGGTACATTGTTTGTTATATTTTATTGAAAGATTACGTTTTACATACGTTGTTGTTCACAGAAGCTCGAAAACGAGTACCTTAATGTTTTTATTCAGCTGGGACAAACCACAAGTCACGACTTCAACTACACTTCAACATTTGTCTGTTTAAAATAGTCGAATTAGTATGCACTTGGACTGCAGTGTTGAATTATGTTTACACAACCCGTCTTAACGACGTGAGTACTTTTTAGTCCCCTTCAAGCATGCGCAAGCACGTATTATGGCTAATATGTAACCTTCAGGTGCTGCTTTGATGTTGTACCGCCTGTAGGGTTCGTGTTTGTCCTGAAGTTTGATCGTGCCTGCGCGTAATGGCGCATCAGTGCCTCCTTCTCCGCCTTTTCCCTCTCCCCCTCCCTTCCATCACAGCTGGACCTAGTTCCTCTCTTCAACACCTCTCAGCGCAGTGAGAGAGGGAGAGACAGGAGGGAGGGAGCAGGAGGCGAACACTGTCGCTGCATCATTCAAAGAGACGAACAAAACAACAACGCAAGGAGAGCTCGTCTCTGTACATCCTCCATTTCCTCCTCGTCCTATTTGCCTCTCTCTTTCTGGCCATCGTCCGAGCCTCGCGTGTAGGATGAGCTCCAGCCTGCTGGAAAATCCGGTGCAAGCGATCTTGTACCTGAGGGAGCTCACCACGATTGTGCAGAACCAGCAAAGTCTCATCCAGACGCAACGCTCCCGTATCGAGGAGCTGGACCGGCGAGTAGATGAGCTCATCGGGGAAAACAGGCACCTGCGAGATGTCCGCGCGCAGCAACATCAGCATCCTTATTACCCGCACCTCCTCCTTCATCATCACCATCAGCTTCACCCCGAAGTGGGCTGCCTTCATCACCTCCACCTCGCTCAGGACCCGCAGACCAAAAGCTCCACGACGAGCTCCGCGGCGGAGCAAGCGGAAACACCGACACAACAAGTCGACCGAGCCGCGGTGGTCCAGCCTCCTTCCGCGGAGCCTCTGGACGCGGGGGAAATGCAGCTTGTTCCGGCCGAGGCGACCTCTAATTCGCCAGTCGAAAGTGATCCGGAGAACGGCGGGAGTTGCGGTGGCGGCGACTGCCGCTCCTTGGTTCCGATGACCCCGACTACCCTGTGTCGGTCGCTGGCCCTCGCCAAGACATCCGAGTAAGTTCCGCATACCATGCATGAAAAAAATACAAACGGTTTGTATCTATCATTGCTTCACATCCTTACAAGATTATCCCCTTACTTTTATTTTGGAGTTGACCAAAATGTTGCTTTTATTTTTATTATTAGCATTGGCCAATACGCACATTGAACCGTGCTTAGTTTGAGAAAAGACGTTTGAACATTTTGTGCGCGTGCGTCTGTGCGTGCCTGCGCGCGTGTGGTGAGTGCTGTGTGTGCGCGTGTTTGTGTGTGTGTCTAGGAGAGAGAGCGAGAGACTGAAAGAGAGCAATATCGAGTGAGACAGATATCGAGCGAAAGAGAGAGAGAGAGGAGAAATTGAAAGAGAGAGAGACAGACAGACAGAGAGAGGGAGAAATTGAAAGAGAGAGAGAGAGAAATTGAAAGAGAGAGAGGGAGAGACTGAAAGAGACAGCAATATAGAGATAGAGACAGTTGTGGAGGGACAGAGAAAGAGACAGAGAGAGCGAGCAATAGAGAGACAGATATAGAGCGAAAGAGAGAGACAGAAAGAGAGAGAGAAAATGAAATATATATTAGAGAGAAATTGAAATAGAGAGAGCGAGAGAGAGAATTTGAAATAGAGAGAGAGGCCGAAAGTAGAGCAATAGAGAGAGAGAGAGAGAGAGCAATAGAGAGAGAGAGAAATTGAAATAGAGAGAGAAAGAGAGAGAGAGAAAAAAATAGAGAGAGAGAGAGAGAGAGAGAAATTGAAATAAAGAGAGAGAGAGACTGAAGGAGAGAGCAATATAGAGAGATATAGGACGGAGAGAGAGATAAATTGAAATAGGGTGAGAGAAAATAAATTGAAAGAGAGAGAGAGAGAAACTGAAATAGAGAGAGAGACAGAGAGAAAGAGAGAGGGAGACTGAAAGAGAGAGCGACACAGTGAGAGAAAGAAAGAGAGACAGAAAGAGAGAGAGTGAAATAGAGAAAGAAAGAGACAGACAGAGAGAGAGAGAGAGACCGAAATAGAATGAGAAAGATGGATTATTTAAAAGCAAAACTGGATCATTACGTAACAAACAGCTGTGGGCTTGCTTATGTGTTTGCTAAGCATCAGCCTGTACTGTGATGTATGTGATTGTGTGAAGCATCGTCTATATGACGTGCATGTATGTTATTAAAATATCTGCCGTGTGTGTGTGTGTGTGTGTGTGTGTGTGTGTGTGTGTGTGTGTGTGTGTGTGTGTGTGGCTGTCCATCCATCGTAATTATTTATTTGCAGGAGCAAAAAAAAAATTGAAAAGTGGTCCCCAGAAAACATAAAAATGTGGATGCGTGTGTCTGTGTGTGTGTGTGTGTGTGTGTGTGTGTGTGTGTGTGTGTGTGTGTGTATCTATCCATTGTAATTATTTTTTTATTTATATATTTATTTATTTATTTACACTTTGGAATTTGCGGGAACAAAAAAAAATCTGAAAAATGGTCCCCAGTAAAACATGAAAACATGTAAGTGTAAGTGTGTGTGTGTGTGTGTGTGTGTGTGTGTATCTATCCATTGTGTGTTTTTTGTGTATATATGTGTGTATTTATTTATTTACACTTTGGAATTTGCGGGAACAAAAAAAAATCTGAAAAATGGTCCCCAGTAAAACATGTAAGTGTAAGCGTGTGTGTGTGTATCTATCCATCGGAATTATTTTTTTATTTATATATGTATGTATGTATGTATTTATTTATTTATTTATTTACACTTTGGAATTTGCAGGAACAAAAAAAAAATCTGGAAAATGGTCCCCAGTAAAACATGAAAACATGTAAGTGTAAGCGTGTGTGTGTGTGTGTGTGTGTGTGTGTGTGTGTGTGTGTGTGTGTGTGCGCGTGTGTGTGTGTGTGGGCAGCCGAGCGAGTGTGATGCGGTGTGTCCACATTGCTGCTTGCCGTTAATGAATGTGCGGCTTGTTCACGTCTCATGGGGCAACTGACGGGCCTCTGATGATTTTCCTGTTAGATGAAACCCACGTGCACCATGTGAACGTGAGCACCCGGCCTCCCCCCATCACATCACATCCCCCGGAATCGTTGTACATTGTACACCACTACATCATCTAATGAGAGGAAGGCACTCTTTTTTTAGCTACTATAAGAACACTTATCCAAAGTCTCATGGGCCATTTGCAGCACGCCATCCATATTTTAGCACCTTGTAGCATATTGCTGGCGTCCCCATTTTTTCCCCCGACATTTACCGGTGTATAAGTCGCACCAGAGTATATGCACATGTCTGGCAGTGAATGAGTTAAAAGATGTGAGGGCATGAACTCAAAGAGGTTCGAATACCTACATTTTAAAATGTACTGTCCTTGAATCATATCGTTATGTATGCCGTATTTTCCGGTTTATAAGACGCACCGGAGTATAAGATGCACGCCCCAATGAATGGTGTCTTTTCAAATGTTTCCATGTACAGTGATAGTTTGGTTTACGGACTTAATTGGTTCCCGGATAGAGTAGTATGTGTAAGGTGAAAAGTGTGTATCCCAAAAATTAATTTCCCATCGGAAACCATTAAAATGAGAATAATCCGTTCCTAGGTCCCCATAAAACATAATTTTCTACTTTCTAATTTTCTAAGACTTTAAACTACACAAGATATACCTTATTTTATGTATAATAAATGTGCTATGGTATTATAATTAAATAAATCAACTGTACTGGATAATAAAGTGGTTTTATTTACCTTTGTGATGGTCATTGATGGCTGGGTGGAATGGAGTGGCCGGTTTCATCTGTATTAAACACTTGGAACATAGCCTTCTTCTTACACCATCTTGCGGAATGATCCCTTGTAGGTGCTTTCTGTGCGATAATTTGACCTAGTTACTCATCAATTGTGTTCTGTTTAACCGGGTTGATAGCTTTTTGCATCAAGTGTACAGATCGCTTGTGCGGGTTATTTGTGGAGCCTTATTGATGGGAATTTTAACCTTGCAGTCTACACTCTGCCTTTGAACTTTGATCAAAGTCGAAACAACTCCAAATGTCACTGTTTTACTGTCACTTTAATATTTAAACCACCTCCTCTCACTGCTGCGTTATTGACCAATCACGTGGCTTTAACCGAAGGCTGGCGGCGGGGAATAGAGGACCAAAAAAAATGTCGGCAGCGATTTAATTTTTTGGGAGAATGGCTTCACTCTCTGTCTGTCTGTAAACCCCCCCTCACTGCTGCGTTCTTGACCAATCACGTGGCTTTAACCGAAGATTGGGGGGGGGGAATAGAGGACCAAAACAAGCCGGCTGCCATTTTATTTTAGGAGAAGGGGCTCGTTTGCCAACGACACATCACTCATTGTGGCAGCTCTGTGTGTATCCTGAAAACTAGTTTGTATGCCAAGGTAAAATGTTCATAAATTTTGTACGTTTGTAAGCCAAGGGGTTCGTAAACCGAGGTATCACTGTATAAGGCACACCACATTATAAGGCTCCACAGTAGCGGCTGGTGTGACGCACGGTTTCTTCTACAGGGGGAAATGTAGTCAATGGCTGCTGACAGTAGTTGCGAGAGCTGTTGTGGCTCAATATTACTTCATATATAAGGCGCACCTGCGTAAAAGGCGCACCTGCATATAAGGCGCACCCCCAATGAATGGTGTCTTTTCAAACTTTTTCCATCTATAAGACACACCGGACTATAAGGCGCACATTAAATGAATGAAAAAAGTTTTCCAAATATAATAAATGAATATCTAAAACTTTTTCAAATATAAGGCACGCCATATTATAAGGCGCTACAGTAAAGGCTGGGGCAGCTGACAGTTGTTGCGAGACATGTTGTTGCTCAATGTTACTTCACATTTTTTTTAGTTTGCTGATGAAGCTTTTCGGATGAGGAGGGAAACGTCCGACACCTTCAAAGAAGTACTTTTCATCGATGGACCACCCCTGTATGACTGAGAGCTTATAAAAACGTTTCACATATAAGGCGCACCTGCGTATAAGGCGCGGGGTCATCTTTTGAAGAAAATCAAGGCTTTTGGGTGCACCTTATACACCGGGAAATACGGTATATTACATTGGTCATTCATGGGTGTTATTTTCTTTTTTATATATTATTGACCAATCTAAAATGTTGAAAAATACTTGCACCGTCTCCCGAAATATAATTATTTTTGAGGAACAAAACCACTAAAAATAATAACTGATATGGCCCACAACGTGATTTCAAACAAATACGGGGGATGTGGAGGAACAGTATCAAAATGTTTGCGTTGGAAATGGAGTTGAAAATGTTTGTTTTGAAATTTTCTGGATGAAAGATGACAGAATGGCAGCATGGCTTTGAATCCCCCTACCAATATTTCCTACATTTTTTTTTTGAATCTCTGCCTGACACTTGAATTTCACTAGCTTCCGCCACTCACTTTCTCAATGACGACCTATCAATAAAGAAATGTCAAGCAGACCCTCATGCAACACTTGAAAGAGATAGTTTGAGTGTGATGAGGATTTTTCTTGATATCGTGTCTTTGTTGAAGTCAAATACTGCAGGAGAACGTCAACAATAACATTGTGTCATGCAGTATTGCTAAAACGCACCTACCGGTTACTTGTCGTCGACTCATCCCTCTACTTCCGACTAAAACACTACTACAGCTTGTGTGACTTAAAGGACAACCGACACCATTTTTTGTTGCCTAACTGACATCAGAAAAACGTTTTATAGCATCTAAAATACCCCAAACACACAGGCTGATATTTTGAGTCAAATGCAAAACACCAATAAAAATGACTTAAAGTGTCCCAAAACTACTTCAAAATGACCTCAGAAAGTTTGTTTCGCCAGGACGTCTTGCCTTGCTCTAGAATCAAAACAATGGCTTCAGATTCGGAGATGCTTTCTTGTTACTCATCCAGTTATGAATATGATTCAAATAGTTCTGAAGAGGAAAGCATAAATGTTTGCAATTTATTAAAGAAGTTCTTCCGGGTCATTTTGAGGCGTCAGGACGGATGTGTAGCGTCCCAGAAAATGCACAAGATGGCGCCCAAGCTCCGTTGGAAATGGGCTGATTTGTCTGCTGGGAATTTGTGTCAACTAGTATCAAATAGTAGTCTTGGTGCAACACACAACATTTCACCATCGCGTTATTTATGTTTTCCCATCTAATTTCACCATCAACACTGATCAACACGAAGTTTTCAGACCAAAAAAAGTACCCAAAGTGCAATGTGTGTCACTTTCTCTGTCAGGGGCGTTCCTTACGTGACTTCACGTCAGGAATCGTCACCAACTCGAAAACAAGACTTCCTGAATATTCAGCGCGAATCTAAAATACGCTCAGTAGAAGTCATTTGAAGTGATTTTACAAATTATGGACACAACTTTTCCGGAGGCGTTGGTTGTACTTAAAGTACTGCTATTACTACTTCTAGTATGACTTTACTAGTATAACTAAACAATCTACTATTACCACTGCCATCTATACTACTCATGGTCGTAGTATCATAGGTCTACATTACTATGACTTGTAGTCCTCCTCCTCTTCTTCTTCCTTAGCAATCGACCCCCGTCAAGCCCTCTTTCGTCGCCTGCTGGAGACCAACAGAAACATGACAAGAACCCTCCTCGACATTGGCGACATTACTACTTCTGGGAATCTATTAATTATACTAGACTCTTCTATTATTACCAAACTGTTACTCCTACCACTACTACTGCTACTACTCCACCTACTACTATGAGTACTTCTACAACTACTACCACCACCACCACTATTATGACTACTACTACTACTATTACTACTACACCACTACTAATATACTACTACTAATGTATTTTTGTTATTATTATTACTACTACTACTATGACTACTACTACTACTACCACCAACACTACCACACCTACTACACTACTACTGCTCCATCTTCTACTACCACCACTACTACTACTACTATTCCTACTCCAATGACTGTACCTACTACAGTAGAGTACTACTACTGCTCCTCCTCTACTAAGTACTAATACGACTACTAATACCACCACCACTACTACTACTACTACTACTACTATTCCTCCGACGATGACTATGACTACTACTACAACAGCTACTACCACACCTACTTCTATTACTCCAACTAACTGCAAAGTGTTCTTGAGAGTTTTGAAAGGCGCTTATCAATGAAATGCTTTATTATTATTATTACCACCACCACTACCACTCCTACTATTACTACGACTACTCCTCCTCCTCCTTCACCTACTACTACTACGACTACAACGATGACTACTACTATGACTACTAATATTACTACTACTATGACTACTACTACTACAACCACTACCACTACAACTACTACGACTACTAATTCAACTACCACTACTACTACTACCACTACTCCTCCTCCTTCACCTACTACCACTATGACTACAACGATGACTACTAATATTACTACTACTACTACTGCTATGACTACTACTACTACAACCACTACCACTACGACTACTACTACTACTAATTCAACTACCACTACTACTACTACTAATACTAATACTAGTAGTAGTAGTACTACTACTACCACCACCACCACCGCTACTACTACTACTACTATTACTACTACTACTACAACCACTACCACTACGACTACTACTACTACTAATTCAACTACCACTACTACTACTACTAATACTAATACTAGTAGTAGTAGTACTACTACTACCACCACCACCACCGCTACTACTACTACTACTATTACTACTACTACTACTACTTCTATTCTTACTTCTATTACTATTACTGCTACTAATACTACTACCACAAACAGTCAACTACTACAATGACTTTTAGTGCCACTGCTTTTAGTCTCCAACGCCAACCTCAACAATACATGTATGGTACAAGTTGATGCGCAAAGACCTTTCTGTCAAAGAAAATATAGCATTGAATTTTCCTTTTGACAATCTCTGTGGCGAGGTGTTTCGAATGATGTCGCCCTCACGCACTGCATGCGCCTATCAGTGTGCCTCCATCTAAAAGACACGTGGGCTGGTGTGTAATCTTTTTTTTTGGCTCTGTATTTGTGTATCTTGCATCGTTGCCAATGTTGCCGGTGCACGTGTATGCACCCTGGGGGTTTGCAGGGAAGGAAGAGGTTCAGAGAAAGGATTCTCTCCCCTCTCTTTCCAGCTGAGCCTTCCCTATCTGTCCCACTTAGCCCATGGAGCGAGCGGTAATCAGCCATTCTCGGGTGGGGGTGAGGGGGAGTGATATGCACGCTCTGTAACACTCTTTGAAGGAACCCCCCCTCGGAAGAGGTTTGCGGAAGGAGCTTGAGGCTAACTTTGGAGTGGACCGGCTCAGGTGCAGGGAGAGTCCCCATGCAGGAAAGGGAAGAAAAGAATTTCGGGTTGGGAGCTGTCGGCTCGCTTTAGATTTTCTGAACAAACAATCCAACGTCAAGAGACTTGAGGGACATCCCGCGGTGTTCAGGAAGATGCACAAAATGTACTGACATTTTGTTGAGCCTGAGTTGCAAAAAGAGCGACTGATGACTGAGCATACTGCACTTGAAGTCGCAGTACAAAAAGAGGAAAAGCCGGTGTCGGCATGACGGCAACACTGGCCGACATGCAGAAGGCGTGTACTCTTAAAATATTCACCTGCTCTATTTGTACAGGGCCTTGCCTACGGAAGGCCGTTATGTGTTCAGTTTTTCCATAAACAAATGGTCGGGAGTGTGTGTCTTTGTCAGACAGACACCATGACCGCAAATACCCCCCCCCCCCCCCCAAAAAAAAAGAGCAGGAATTGAGATCCGAAACCACGATTCCATCGCTTAATGATCAACATTTGCTTTTTTTCCAATTACGGTGGCATTTCTGTGGTAGATCTGTCAAAGGGATGTCAGCTCAATTTCTCTTATGGGAAATCACTGACATGGGCAGAAGCTCCAACTGCGAGTTGGCACATCTACATCACAGTTGTGAGGATGGACGTTTAAATACTGTTCCGCTGTATAGTTTGAATGAAATAATAGGAGTGCCAATGCTTGTTTTTCAAAATATCCTCTGAGATTGGTGTAGTGCCCATGCAATCCATATTTTACTCCGCCTCACGCTCCACATCAGATAAAACAAGCTCAAGAGAGATGTTGACTGTTGAAAATAAACAGAAGGAAATCTATCAGGTCTGCCTCGTAGTTCTGAGTTTCTGTGTTCTAATAAAGTGATACCTCGGTTTACGAACCGCTTGGCTTATGAACTTTTCGGTTTACAAATGTTACATTTATGAAAATTTTACCTTGGCATATGAACTATTTTTCGGGATACACACTGAGCTGCCACAATGCGTGATGTGTCGTTCGCGAACGAGCCCGTTCTCCTAACAAGAACATGGCAGCTGACTGTTTTTGTCCTCTATTCCCCGCCCCCAGTCTTCGGTTAGAGCCACGTGATTGGTCAAGAACGCAGCAGTGAGGGGTGGGGGGGGGGGGGGGGGGTTACAGACAGAGAGAGAATGAAGCTGTTCTCCAAAAAGAAAATGGCTGCTGACTTTTTTTGTCCTCTATTCCCCGCACCCAGTCTTCGGTTAAAGCCACGTGATTGGTCAAGAACGCAGCAGTGAGGGGAGGTTGTTTAAACATTAAAGAGACAGGTAGACGACAACTTTGATAGTCCAAAGGCAGAGTGTCGACTGCAAGGTTAAAATATCCCATCAATCAGGCTCCACAAACAACCCGCACAAGCCATCTGTACACTTGATGCAAAAAGCTATCAACCCATTTAAACAGAACACAATTGATGAGGAACTAGATAAAATTATTGCAGAGAAAGCACCTACAAGGGCTCATTCCTCAAAATGGTAAAAGAAGAAGGTTACATTTCTCATCTCATCAAGTGTTTAATGCTGAGGAAACTATTCCATTCCATCAAGTCATCAACGACCATCAGAAAGGTCAATAAAATGACTTTATTATACTGTACAGTTTATTCCTTTAATTATAATACCATAGCACATTTATTATACATAAAATAAGGACTTATTTTGTGTAGTTTTAAGGCTTAGAAAATTACAAAGTAGAAAATTATGTTTCTACCAAAACTGTGTTATTTTAGAGCTAGTTTCTGCTGGTCTAAAGTCTACTCGATATTCTGTCACCAAATTGTCACCAGCGGTCTTTCGGAAAAGCCCAGCGAGGCACAGCGCGATCGATCTGCCAAATTCCCAAACCTGGTAAAATCGACTTGCTCAGGCATGAAAATAAACATGTGGCAGTTTATACGGCAAGTGCACGTATGGCTGTCGACTAAAATGGAACCCGATGTATCACATTGACATCCTCAGCAGCATGAGCTGACATTTCCTATACAAGTACGTTTAAGATCCCTCCCGCTTCTGTAGCTGTCTCCGCTTGATTCAACGAGCCATTTACGTTCCGTGAACGACCTCCCCAAGGGGCTTTATACATCTCTGAAAACAGTGTTTTCATCTCAAAATTGATTTTTTAAAAATCTTTCTGGTGCTAAACGGAATTACATGCCAATAAAAAAAAACTACATAAAAATCTGAATTAAAGGACAACCGACACCATTTTTTTGTTTCCTAACTGACATCAGAAAAACGTTTTATAGCTGTCGAGAAGAAACCGTAACTACACTATGGCCTGTGGCAAAACAATGGGTTTGACACCACTGGTCTAGATCCTCACAATTGAAATGCCATTTTAGAGTCATAGTTAGCATGTCCGACTCATAGTTCTGACGCCACACTCATTTCAAGCTCATATAACTCCAGACCCATATAATTTAGGAATTAGCTCTTTTTTTCTGATAAAAGAAGAGAGTCTAAGGTTTCATACGCTGTATTGAATGTTTATACAGTGATACCTTGGCTTACGAACTTAATTGGTTCCCAGAGTGTGTAAGGTGAAAAGTGTGTATCCCAAAAATTTATTTCCCATAGGAAACCATTAAAATGAGAATAATCCATTCCCAGGTCCCCATAAAACATAATTTTCTACTTTCTAATTTTATAAGCCTTCAAACGACACAAAATATACCTTCTTTTATGTATAATTAATGTGCTATGGTATTATAATTAAAGAAATAAACTGTACTATATAATAAAGGTGTTTTATGTACCTTCGTGATGGCCGTTGATGGCTTGATGGAATGGAGTGGCCGGTTTCATCAGCATTAAACACTTGATGAGGAACATAGCGTTCTTCTTTCACCATCATGAGGAATGATCCCTTGTAGTTTCTTTCTCTGTGATAATTTTACCTTGTTCCTCATCAATTGTGTTCTGTTTACCTGCGTTGATAGCTCTTTGCATCAAGTGTACAGGTGGCATGTGCAGGTTGTTTGTGGAGACTGATTGATGGGATATTTTAACCTTGCAGTCTACACTCTACTTTTGAACTATCAAAGTTGAAACGAGTCCAAATTTCACTGTTTTCTATCACTCGCTCTCTGTCGTCTGCCTGTCTCTTTAATGTTTAACCTCCCCCTCCTCACTGCCCCCTCACCCTCATTTCAAGCTCATATAACTCCAGACCCATATAATTTAGGAATGATATCTTTTTTTCTGATGAAAGAAGACAGTCTAAGGTTTCATACGCTGCATTGAATGTTTATACTGTATAGTCCTAAAACACAATATTCTGTGGGTCCTAGAATTCGAGTGACAATGACAAAAACCCTGGCACTGGTGTGGACGGACACATTTTTGCACATCTGGCAGTGAATGAGTTAAAAATGGGCGAATGTCTGTGTCGTTTCCTTCTGGATGTGGAAGTTGCAGAGGAAGGGAATCTTTTTATAGCTTCGACTGTCACTGTGAGTCCTGGCGTCGACTCTGACTGCCTGTCAAAGTGACTTTACGTCACATACAATATGCTGAATGCAGTTTATCAAATGCTGGCATATATGTATGACGGATTGAGCCCCGCCTTTTTTTTTGTGTAGTATCCCGCAGGTGAAGCAATCCATCAAAAGTATTTACGTCGATGCTTTGCCCAAACCTTTCCCGCTTGGATACTTCATAGAGCTGGAGAACCAACTCGCTCATGCATCTTCGTCATGAATATGCAAAAATATCCAGATTCTACTTTGATGATATTTTTTTCCCATAAGTACACTTCAGTAGAAGTATGCATACTTCCGTGTGAGGCGGGGAGGGGGGGTGGTACAAACCCCCTGTGTCTACAAGCACATTTAATGCTGGCAGATCTATTAGATCATTAAGAAGCAATCCTTCCAAAATATTTTAGGGGGGGTTGTCTCTCGCTGTGATATATAGCTCATATAATATACATAGCTCAAATAATAATAATAATAATAATAATAATAATAATAATAATAATAATAATAATAATCACTTTGCTGCTGTGAAATGTAAATTTCTCCACTGCGAGACTAATAAAGGCAAATCCAATCCAATAATAATAATAATAATAATAATAATAATAATAATAATAATAATACAAATAAATAAATAATAATAATACATGTCATTTATAAGCACCTTTCAAAACTCTCGAGGTCACTTAACAGGATACATTTTTCTGTGGGTGAGCAGTGGCAGCCACACGCTCCACTCAACCCGGAAGTAACTGAAATAGATAGAAAGCAAGCTAGCTAGCTAATAGATAGCTAATAGATAACCAGCTAGATAGCTAGATAGCTATACAGCTATATAGCTAGTAGATAGCTAGCTCGAATAAAAATGTTTTTAAAACTTGTATGGGAATGGAAATAGCTGAAAGTGAACATTTGTGTCACGGATTTGAGGGACGACGACTAAATCGCAACCTTGAGTGATGCATCATGAGTGTCAACATCTGGACGTTGGTATCAACGCACTATCAGCAGTCTTAGCTCGGGAATTGACCCACATTGGGTATTTACTAAGGGATCAGTGCCAAATAATCCCGAGGAGTTTTAATGAAAGTCTCTTTTTTTCGGATCTTTTGGTGTTCGGGGGTTGGGGGGGTGGACAAAACAAATACACAAATAAATGTTCCTCTCCCCTTTGCAGAAATGAGACAGTGTTACATCAGTTCTGCTGCCCCGCCCCTGAGCATCCTGAGGCTGACATGAGCGGGACGTCCAGGTAAGGTGAAATTTTTTTGGGAAAATGTTTTTTTTTTAATATTTGTTTGTTTTTGTTTTCAAATGTCTGCGTTTTGGGGAATTTTAAATACAGTAAAGTCTCGTTATATCGATATTCAAGGGAGTCCGAAAAAACGTCGATATAACCGGGACTATCGATATATCCGACCCTGCTTGCATGTAATTTTCTCCGTGCGTGCATAGAAATAGTATCGATATAACCGGGACTATCGATATATCCGATATCGATATAACGAGACTTTACTGTAGGTTTTACGTGGACACGGGGGGCTCGTTGGTCCAGTGGTTCGTGCGTCTACCTCACGATGCTGTCACGATTTGCGAGGTGGTGATGGTGGTGGACCATAGAGGAGCAGGGTGTATTTGACAAATTGTTTGAAAATAAAGTCAGCAGGGACAAAATCTGAAACAGAAAACTTCGGGGTTAGTTTTTTTTCTTGCTTGGGTGCCGATTAAGCGCTCACCATGGCCTCTGACAATGGTTTTTTTAATTTTCCACAAGAGGGCAGCATTTCACTATTTTCCATGTTCGCGCTTTGTTCTATCTTCAGCCGTTGTTAAAGCGCTATATAAACCAATATGTAAGTATTGAATTGTATTTCGGACAGCCACCCCAATTTCAAGCTCATATAACTCCAGACCCATATAATTTAGGAATTAACATTTTTTTTTCTGATGAGGCTAAGGTTTCTTTTAGGCATTTATAAATGAAATGTATTATTATTATTATTATTATTATTATTATTATATTATTATCTTATCCTAAAACTCAATATTCTATGGGTCCTGGAATTCGAGTGACAGTGACAAAAACCCTGTCACCAGAGTGGACACATTTTTGTACATCATCTGGCAGTGAATGAGTCAGCCACCATGAGGTCATACATTTGCATTGCAGGCAGCGGTGCACAAAACCACAATGACTATTTGACTCACTTCTGCATTACCCAGAAAAGAGCGGTGGAGTGGTGAGAGGGGTACGGTAGCCTGGAGGGTAAAAAAGGCCTGGACCGGAAGATTAAATAGATGAAGCTCATCCATTGTCATCCTTTATTTATGCTCCTTTATTTCTCTCCTTTGTTGAATTTATTGCTAAATGCATTTCCTCTGTATTATTCACTTTGTTATCAGCATCCGCTGGGTCAATTCGGACTTTACTGTCATCAATCTCTATCAATGGAATGATCTCACCTAACGGATTTTGTCTCCTTGTTTGTAACGGGGAACCATCATCGTCACTGTAGATCTCCAACATGGCCATTGCGTGAAAGATTATTATTATTATTATTATTATTATTATTATTATTATTATTATTATTATACCAAATGGTTTGTTTTGGTCCGCATGCAACACGTATTGCGATGTGTATGTGTGAGTTGTGTGTCTGTGTGCTCAGTTGTGGTCACAGATGCAGCCACATTAAAGGCTTTATAACAAATAGCCATCAGGCCCTCGAGGTTATTGAGCCTCGGTGAGAGAGGCGATACCGCGAATCGTGCCTAGCAACTCTGAGATGACGCAATGGCCATCACTGCCTTAGTAACGAGGGGACTGGGGAAAACGAACGATGTCGCCTTCTGCTTGGCACGTGGGCAGCTGCGGGTTTTGTAGTACAGACGTTCCCTAACACTGGAGTTACGCTGTCACGGTACATACGGGTACAGTATGCAAATTTCCCCATTGTAGGACGATAAAAGGCTTTCTGATTCTGAATCTGAATATGTCGAAAAATGTTTGGACACAGATGCTGTAAATTAGATTTTGTATTTCGCGCCTTTTCCGGTCAAGCTCGTTTGCGATTGGATGTGTACTATACTTCACGCACGCACACAGAAACATTAGACTCTAATGATTAGAGGTTTCAAGGGCTGGATTTGTACGCGACGGACACCAAGCCTGACCAATCGGCGCCCGGCTGTGCTGAAGTTGCCAACGAGTTCAGGCCTGGAGCCGCCGAGCTCGTTTACAATTGGCTGCGTAGAGTATGTGGGCAGGGATCAAATCTGAGGCGGAGGTGCCGAGCTCGTTTACGATTGGCTGTGTAGAGTATGTGGGCGGAGAGGAAATCCCTCTTCCCAGTTGAGGCTCCGAGGAGGAGGCAAATGGCCATCACAACAGAAAGTAATGGGACCTAATTTGGTAATTACGTGCCAGCAGCTTCAGTAATGGCTTACTGAAGACACGAGGATATATGTCGTTGTACTACAGTAGGTGTGAATTTATTTTATGACTGTTAGAGCGTCTGTGTTTTAGACTTCCCCGTTCAATGTTAAACATACATTCCATACAAAATACAGGTAACATCCGATTTACGACCGGCGCCAGTTACGACCACCCGTACTTACGACCACGACCACAGACCTTTTTTTTTATTTTACGGCTGCCACCGCAACGTGACAGACAGAGGTCCGTGCAGGATGATTAATTAAGCTAACACAAAGCACTAGTCCCAAAATGAGGACCAGGGGAATAATCAAAAATCTCAAGTGGGGTGGGGGTGGGGGGGGGGGCAATGGGAAACCCCACAGTGGCAAGAAGCAACTCGCACACGGTGGTGCAGAAACGGAACAATAATAATAATGATACTAGTGCAGCGTGTTCGACCGGAAACAAATTCCTTGTGTGTTCTACATACTTGGCAATAAAGATGATTGTGATTCGGATAATAATAATACATTTCATTTTTCAGCGGCTTTCAAAACTGGGGGTTAGGGGCTCGGACGAAGATACAGTAAAGTCTCGTTATATCGATATTCTCGGGAGTCCGAAAAAATATCGATATAACCGGGACTATCGATATATCCGACCCTGCGCACATGTAATTTTCTCCTTGCGTTCATAGAAATAGTATCGTAATAAGCGGTACTATCGATATAACCGATATCGATATAACGAGACTTTACTGTATATAGAAAGTCCAGGGTAATACCAAGTACAAATACAAGTTGACAGCGTCCCGTTTTTCGTACCCGCTGGCCCGAAGAATGAAGTGGTAGTAGCGTGGCCCCGCCCCCAGCTGTCAATCCGAACGTGACAATCGGCGGGAGGGAGGGGTGTCCGCCGCAGCGGAGCGGGTGGGATCGCCGCGACGCAAACGCAGTGGTGGGCTCACGGTCGGCGCCGCAGCCTCTTTGAGACAGGTGACATCTTCTGTCTTCCCCGTTAATATGCGTCAGATATGCGTCAGCAGAAAGCGTGTGCGCTGACACAGTAATAAAGATCGATAATACGAAATATAAAATGATTAAATTAAAATGACACTAAAAGTTATAAGATTTATAAATAAACTGTCAACATTTTGGTATATAATAGTATTCAATAGAAAACGTTGCTTAAAAACAACAGATTGACATCGTATACTATCCTGTCATATAGGAGCTTCCAGCGTGTCGTCATTTGTTATGATCATGTAATCCTTGTGTCAGCCATTTTGAATGCTTTTCGATTTACGACGGTTTGACTTACGCCGGTTTTGTCGGAACGGAATCCGGTCGTAACTCGGATGTTACCTGTATAGCACTGAAGCAATTTACGATCAAATTCACCTTACGAACGACGAAGCGTCTGTACAGCCATGAGTTTGTGCATGTGTGTGCACGGGTGTGCCTTTTTCTTTTATGTATTTTCATAATCTTCAGATGGCAAATTGGATTTACAGGCGGCAGTCAAAATATGCAACAACATATCAAAGCGGGGATGAGGAAATATGAATCATAATCCGGGCTGCTACGATTGAGCTCCTGCACCCCCGTTTTTTTTCATGGCAAATGCTCATAACGATCATTAATATTTGATATCATTAAGACGGCACGGAGGCAGAAAAAGCAGCACCATCCATCTCGGGTACCCGTTGCCAATGAGTTTTAAAGTTGTAGTGAATTTGAATCATTTCACTCGGGACGGGGGTGTTACATGTAAAAGATGATTTGATATGTGTTGGGTAAACTGTTTTCGCATACCATATTTTTCCGGTGTATCTTATTCTTTTCCTTTCGGCTTTTCCCTTCAAGGGGTCGCCACAGCAAATCAGTGTCCTCCATCTTTAGAGGTTTGATTCGCATGTTTGTTTTGGCCAAGCTTTTACGTCGGATGCCCTTCCTGACACAACCCTCTGTATTTATCCGGGCTTGGGACCGGCACAAGAAGACTTATGCCCCTTTGTGGCTACAGAACAAGCAACTCGCTCAGTAAACGACTCAAACACAAAATGGTCATCAGCACAGCAACATTCAAAAAGCAAAAACTATACTCACCATGCAACATGATTATGTATATTTTGTGCCATTATCTGAGATCACTTTGATAACTTGCAGACGAGACAAACGCACTTTGAAAATGTCATCGTGGAAAAAAAGTCCTGGAAGGTACACCAAATAGCCCTGGTTTTCTTCAAAACATGACCCTGCGCCTTATATGCAGGTGCACCTTATATGTGAAGTCATATTGAGGCCTCACAACTACTGTCAGCAGCCACCAACTCCATTTCCCACCGTAGAAGAAGTGGTGCGTAACCCAACCTCTACTGTAGTGCCTTATAATGTGCTAGGCCTTATATTTGGATTTTTTTTAATACAGTGGTACCTCGGTTTACGAACCCCTTGGTTTACGAACTTTTCGGATTACGAACGTTACATTTCTGAAAAATTTACCTTGGCATACGAACTTTACCTTGGCATACAAACCTTATAGTGCAGAAAATACTGTATTTGTATTCTGTAATTTCCAAATAGATCAGTATTTTAGGCGATGAATAAAAACGGGTAAATTGTGCACATAAAAGAAAAAAATAATGTTCATTTTTGAAAAGCATTATTTGGAATGTGCTTAACAGATTGCTTCACAAAATAAATCAAACATTGTTGAACATTTATGGTTATGTTTGATTCTTATATTTTCCATAATATTGAGTGATGTCCCAAAAAATGGTTTCTTTGACAAATCAAACAATCGGTTATGTTCATTTGTATGGAATTAATTTAATCACAACTAGCTATTTTTTAACAAGAAATTATTGTATTTTGTGTATGTATGAATATGTCTCTTACTCTTTTTTTTTTTTTTACAGCTGTTTGATTGTGCCTCATGTCCCACATGCGGCATCTGAGTAGGTTGTGGGGGATGTCTCACGCAGCATTACGGAAGCTTTTTGCAGCCCTCATGCATAAATTGCTCAACTCTTGGCGTTTTAAAGCCTTAAATGTATTCTAATGTACTCTAATATATTCTGATTCGTCGCCGACTTTTCCCGTGCACGTCCTTCTCTGGTTTGCGGCGCCGTTCCGTTTCTTATTTTGCGACTGAACCTGACTCACTCCACTTGATTTCAGAGACACAAAGCTTTTCCCGTCGCCTTATTTGGTGAGATTTGCAAGATAACAAGAACAATGGTACAATAACAAGAGGATTTTTAATCTTTCTGCTGTTATTCGGAATGCGGTGTGGAAAAAATGGTCGTCATTTCTTTCAATTCTAACTCAACTCAACTATATTTATTGAGAACTTTAAAGGACAACCGACGTCTCCGGACAAGTTGTGTCCATAATTTGTAAAATGGCTTCAAATGACTTCTACTGAGCGTATTTTACAAAGATTTCACCGCATATAGCTATATTTTACGTTTTAAGACTCGCGCTGAATATTCAGAAAGTCTTGTTTTTGAGTTGGTGACGAGTCTGTACGTGACGTCACTAAAGGATCGCCCCTGACCGTAAAAAAAGACGCATTGTAGCAGTCCTTCCATCACGTCAATGTATTTTACTGTATTGTTTGGTCTGAAAACCTTGTGTTGCACCCAAAAGCCGCCAGAAGAGGGCATCCAAACGCAATCTAAGGAATTTATCAGCCTGTGGAAACGGAGGTGGCCACAGGAGGTCGCCATTTTGTGCCTCTTTTTTTGGGTGAGAGATTTCCCCCTAATGTTGCTTCAAAATGGCACAAATAAATTATTTAATCGATTGCAAACATGTATGCTTTCCTCTTCAGAACTATTTGAATCATATTCATAACTGGGTGTGGAACAAGAAAGCATATTCTCCGAATCTGAAGCAATTGTTTTGATTCACTAGCAATGCTAGACGTCGTGGCGTGACGTCACGAACTGGGGGCGGGACTCTCTGAAAATGCCCATTTCGCAGCTGATTTTTTGCAGATTTTGGATACTTTAAGTCATTATTATTGGTGTTTTGCATTTGACAAAAAATATCATACTGCATGTTTTAGGTATTTTAGATCCTATAAAACGTTTTTCTAATGTCAGTTAAAAAACAAAAAAGTGACCTCGGGTGTCCTTTAAGGGACAACCGACGCCTCCAGACAAGTTGTGTCCATAATTTGTAAAATCACTTCAAATGACTTCTACTGAGCGTATTTTACCAAGATTCCACCGCATATAGCTATATTTTACGTTTTAAGACTCGCGCTGAATATTCATGAAGTCTTTTTTTTGGGTTGGTGACGATTCCTGACGTGACGTCACGTCAGGAATCGTCACCAACTCTGACCAACCCGACCGAGAAAGCGACACACAATGCATTTTGGGTACTTTGTTTGGTCTGAAAACATCGCGTTGATCAGTGTTGATGGTGAAATTAGAAGGAAAAAAGACAAATGCTACCCCCTCGTGGAAGGGAAAAACATTGCCAGAGGTTTCACCTGTGCTTTATCAGCACCCACCGCAAAAAAATAACAAAGCAAAAACAAAACCCGAATAAATTCGGGAATGGCATCGAATGAGTTAATATCTCAACTTTTTGCTTTGTGTGGTGGCCTCGTTTTCATTTGGTAGATTTTCAGTGCCAATGTCGTGTAAAAGAGCCATATTTGTCTTTTGGATTAAATAAAATGGAGAACGGGGAATTATTAAACGCAGCCTCAATAAACCCTGTGAACACCGCATTAAAATCGGCAATATTAATAATAGCCTATATATATTTTTTTATTTCCCCATACAACCCAGCTTTAGCTATATTGCAGACGATTGTTTGTGAAATATCTGCAGAGGGTGATTTAGTTTTCTGGCTGCTTTTTATGCAAGTCATGTTTGACTTTGAAGAGATTGTTCCACGGTGTCTCGCAAATGCACGGAGACGTTCTCATTTTCTTGCTCTCGTTCATGGTAAGAACACGGAGTATTTGTATATTGCGGTATCGGCTGGGATTCTGTGACTCGACATTGTTTCCAATACTTTACAGTAAACAGAATTTTTAAATTGAAGTAAGCTAATGAGCCATTTGCTCATCATAAAGTGAACGTGACAAATTCTGCCTAGCAACAAAAATGATACTACATTTTTGCTGGTTTGTGTGATGTGTTTTGGGATTAGCTAGCGTTGGATTTTGAGCCTTTGGTGACATGCAAAACTGATTGCTTGCAACTCAGCAAGCGGAAGTGATCCATGACAAAATATTCTCAATGCAGTATTGATGAGGATTTTGACTATGATAACTATGAAGATTCACATAGAAACATTAAACAACTTTACAAAATGATAGAGATTAGACAGAATAAGAAGTTATCATATTTAAAAGTTTCATGCTGTTGTATGCTTAGTCAACATGTGAGAGTGAATACACAATTGAAGCGCAGACAACCAATCAGGTCAACAGACACAGCAAATTAAACTGTCAGCTTCATCTCGGAGATTTGGCCTTGCACCGAATTTAGGACTTGGGATACTCCTTTATCACCGAAGCAATTTACGACTTGAAACTCCTTCACAAGAAGAGCTCATTAGCCAGGTTACAAATTTATCAGCTCATGGAAAAGACAATGTTTTATTGCTTACAGCTGTTGGGGCTCAGAACGTTCCAGGGGCGTGGTATTCTAAGCAAGAAAACTATGTTTTACTAATGTATCACTTTAATTTGTATATACTCTCAATAAAAGCTTGGCAGAGGGCTGCAGAATTCAGACGTCTGTCATGATTGGCTGTGTCTCCTGCCGGCAGTAGGGACGATCTTTCTAGTTTCGAGTCTTCGTCCACAGTGTCTGACTGTCATATCTCTGACATAAAACAACAAGACCAAATAAATATTATTGTTGTTGTCATGGCAACAAATGACTTCAATATGGCGCCAGCTACATATGCATACCTGTCAACCGGCCGTATTTTGCCGTATTCTGTAAGATTTTTGCACATTTTTAGATGTGTACGGCATACAAGAAAGTTTGTATGGAAAACGCAAAAATTGTTAAAGGACAACCGACGTCTCCGGACAAGTTGTGTCCATAGTTTGTAAAATGGCTTCAAATGACTTCTACTGAGTGTATTTTACAAAGATTCCACCGCATATAGCTATATTTTACGTTTTAAGACTTGCGCTGAATATTCAGGAAGACTTGTTTTTGAGTTGGTGACGAGTCCGTACGTGACGTCACTAAAGGAACGCGCCTGACCGAAAAAAAAAGACACATTGTAGCAGTCCTTCCATCACGTCAATGTATTTTGCTGTACTTGCTTGGTCTGAAAACCTTGTGTTGCACCAAAAATCCGCCAGAAGAGGGCGCCCAAGCTCCATGGATGGAATTTATCAGCCTGTGGAAACGGGCTGATTAATTCCTCACAGGAGGTTGGACGCCATTTTCTGCCTCTTTTTGAGTGATACATTTCCCCCAATGTTGCCTCAAAATGGTACAAATAAATTCTTTAATCGATTGCAAACATGTATGCTTTCCTCTTCAGAACTATATGAATCATATTCATAACTGGATGTGTAACAAGAAAGCATATTCTCCGAATCTGAAGCCATTGTTTTGATTCTCCAGCAATGCAAGACGTCTTGGCGTGATGTCACGAACTGGGGGCGGGACTTTCTGAAAATGCCCAATTCGCAGCTCAATTTTTTTGCAGATTTTGGACACTTTAAGTAATTTTTATTGCTGTTTTGCATTTGACTAAAAATATCAGCCTGTGTGTTTTGGGTATTTTAGATGCTATAAAATGTTTTTCTGATGTTAGGAAACAAAAAAGTGACGTCGGTTGTCCTTTTGAGATATTTTCGATTCCGTTTTCGTCATTAAATATTAGCAGTACAGTACCTTTCTTCAAATTGAATACACATGGAATGTGGAAGGAGAATCGAACATCGAACCATTGAGCGATCCAGTGGAACGAACGATGATGACCTTGGCAAAAGATCAGAATTGTCAACTAAAATGGGAATGTAACCATTTCCCTCCTTCCAAAATATAGATCAAAAAGATAATTATACATCAGAAGACTGTAAATTAGAAAACAAAATTATAAATGATTTAAATGCTGCAAACTGGCTTGGATTTGTGTCCCGTTATGGCCTCTGGCAACTGCAATCATTTCCCACCTGCTGCTCCTCTCACACACAAACATGCACGCACACACACCCTCCGCAGACGTATTGTGAAGGTCACGGACGGAGGCGACCGCTGATGGCTATCCTCCTTTTTTATTCCCACGACAGCGTCCGGTTGCTTAGCCTGGAGGACGGTTCGTCCTCGGGAGGACGCGATACGGAGGGCAGCACAGCCAAGCGGGAGGGGCCCAGCGACTATGAGATCTCCCTGGAGAACAAAAATAAACAGGTACGCCCATCTCGGACCACCACGGGCACCGTGAAATCCTCTCACATGCACACATTGGTAAAAATGCCTCTCACACAACTGGAATTGTGTGGGTTTTACTTCAATTGCCAATGTACTGCTCTTTACAATTTTCATTCTTACAATGTATGGAATAAACTACATTACTTTGTTTTTCATTTGGTAGCCTATCTTTTGGATGCACTAATTTTTGTCTTAACGTGTTTATCGGTTTGAAATAAGTAGGAATTTTATGTTGCCAAAGGACTCTTTGTAATTTTTCAGAAACTCCTGCAATGTACGGTACTGCTACTCCTCTCCTTTTTGTATCTTGAGAATTATTGGTTTCATTCCCTATTCTTTCTTTCTGACATTTGTTGAATGACCACTGAGGGTACCCACAGTTAGTGAGTGCTCGCCTGATATGTTTTGACTCCTTTTCTCTACCTTCAATGCTAGTTGGTATTAGTTTAGCCCTATGCTGGAGGGTTCTGATAACTCCTAATTTGTGTTGTAAATTTTACAACACAAATTAGGAGTCATTATCATTATTATTATTATTCATTATTTATGACTTCAAATTTGAAAACTAGTTATTCATTAATTTGTTGTGCACTCTACATGTAATATGTGGAGGAGATGCAACATTCATATGGCTTCTCAATACCATATAACGGCCCCAGAGAGGAAACCGTGACTACAATGTTTGACACCCTTGCTCTAAATGGTCAAATATAGTCTGTGAAATGCAATAAATAAAGTTTGGAAAACACTGCATGAGGCAGATATAATAACCATAGGAACAGTGGTAAATACATTGTTTATATCTTCAAGGCCCATTGAGGCGAATAGGCTTTGAAAGGATGACAAATGCTCCTTATTTGTGTTTCCTAACAACTCTCTCCACTTTCCTCTGTCCAGATAGAAGATCTGGAGCAGAAGTACGGGGGCCACCTTATTGCCAGACGGGCCGCCCGCCGCATCCAAACCGCCTTCCGTCAATACCAGCTCAGCAAAAACTTCCAAAAGATCCGCAACTCACTCTCGGAAAGTAAGCTACCCCGCCGGATCTCCCTGCGCCAACCCAGCCCCTCGGGACGGAATCGCAATAGCAGCCAGAGACACAGTTATGCCCTCCATCCGGGAGGTGGGCAGATCCCACTTCGTTCCAAGACGCCACCACCGCCGCCTTGTCGCTCCACTTCTCTTCCCCCGTCTCCCGCGTCCGCACCGGCTCCCTCTCCGACCGTGGGACCCAGCCCCTCTCATAACCCTGGACCATCGCTTTCACAGCTAGAGGACTGCTTCTCCGAACAAGTAAGCGAGAGTTACTCCGTATCTACACCAGAAATAACCTGGAGTCTATCTCTCCTGACTTTGAGAAGCAGGCCACAAACTGGCCTGGTCACCAGACAAGCAATTATTCATCTTCATTCAAACCGATGGATTCGGGCTCACGGTCGGCGCCGCCGCCTCTTTGAGACAGATGACCTCTTCTGGCTTCTCCGTTAGCAGGGAGAGCGATTTTTGGACGGCTCGTATGCGTGGGAAGCCGTGCGTATTTGGGTCAGCAGAAAGCGTGTGCACCGACACAGTAATCAAGATCGATAATACGAAATATAAAATGATTAAAATGACACTAAAAGTTATAAGATTTATAGATGAACTGTCAACATTTTGGTATATAATAGTATTCAATAGAAAACGTTGCTTAAAAACAACAGATTGACATCGTATAGGAGATGCCAGCGTGTCGTCATTTGTTAAGATCACGTGATCCTCGCGTCAGCCATTTTGAATGCTTTTCGATTTACGACCGTTTGACTTACGGTTTTGTCGGAACGGAACCCGGTTGTAACTCGGATGTTACCTGTATATATACGCACACACACGTATATCCAGATATTCTAATACAGAATTATATTTTCTCATATATTCTAATATGTATATATATATATATATATATATATATATATATATATATATATATATATATATATATATATATATATTTTTTTAAACATAAATATATTTACATATATATTTTCCAATATATTATATAATATATAATTATTAATGTTATGAATTTTAAACTTAATCACAGAAACCACAGAAAAAAACGCTTGTTTCAGCAGTTTTGCCACAAGATATAATTACTAAGACACTGTCACTATTCGTTTCGACCAATCGGTCTTGTAAAGGGCAGATAATTAGCAACTATGCTCGGAGTAGGAATCCAGTTTTGTCCTTTATTTTGCACCACTGTACTTTATCTTGAGGAGAGACTGTTCTTTTTAAAATGTGTATTTTAATGTGTTAAGGTGACCCCAAAAAAATCCATCCGTTTTTTATAGCTCTTTTTCTCATGAGGTTAAACATGTTGACATTTATTGTTTCCGTGTCTTCCAACTACCATGTTGATTTTACTGAAGATCTCTTGACTCTGAGGCAAATATGCTCACCACTATTTCATCGAGTTGCACAATGGCATCAAAAATGTAAAAAAAAAAAAATGAAAGCATGCATTATCCTTTTTTTTTTGTACTTTCAGCTTCACTCGCTGGCCCAGTCGATAGATGAGGCCCTCCGTGGTTGGAGCGTATCTGAAAGTTCAGAAGGTCAAGGCCTCCTCATGGACCCGGGAGCCCTCCGTGCCGCCGCTGAGAGCGCCTGCCTGCCTCGCAGCGCCAGCTCCCTGCTCATGGCCTTCCGGGACGTCACGGTTCACATAGACAGCAATAGTTCCTACACCATCTCTTCCGCAACCACCACCACTACCACCACCTCCCTGGGCAACGCTGGCGGTGAGGCGGGCAGCCGGAAGACCTCGCTCAGCGGGATGGGCGGAGAGTCCGCCGAGGAGCCAGAGTTCCCCGCGCCTCCTCCCAGCGAGGAGTTGGAGAATTTGGATCCGGGGTCACGCAGGGGCTCGGCTGTGCCCGTCGCGGCGGGTGCCCTCCCGCTAGACGGCATGTCGGACATCGCCACCTCCACGTCTACCTCCGCCGCTATCGTCACCTCGGCCCAGTCCGACCAGCAGCCCGCCCAGATTTACACCCAGTACCAGCAGTACCGCTACACCCACCCTCAGCATCTGACTGTAGGCAGCGGACCCGATGCCCTCCAGGCTCTGGTGGTCTCCTTACCCAGGGATCGATGCCAAGATCCAGCGTCCTGTCGCTCGCCCACCCTTTCCAATGACACGCATCGTAAACGGCTCTATCGCATTGGATTAAACCTCTTCAACGTGTGAGTGGAACCACAGTCACAATAACACCCACTCTTCAAAGTACACTTTTTGCCCTGGGTGTTTCTTTTGTGGGAGGGGCTCACTACAAACAAGAAAATAAAGGCAAAGGCATCGAGGAGATAGAAAAGAAAGGAAGCGTAGGGCATTCACAACGTGAAAGGAGCCATAAATAGAGGGAGAGCACGACTGGCCTTTCATTACTATTAGTTATTGCGAATTAAATTTGATTAAGAAGCACGCATCGCTGACATCCGCTCTGAGCTCAACGGGTTCTCAACCTCTTAAAGGACAAACGACGTCTCCGGACAAGTTGTGTCCATAATTTGTAAAATGGCTTCACCTTTACCTTCCAGGCTCTCTCCAGCTCCTCTCTGAGCCCTTAGTATTTCTCGATTTTCTCATGTTCCTTCTTTCTGATGTTCCCATCACTCGGGACCGCTACATCCACGACAACGGCTTTCCTTTCCCCTTTATCTATGACCACGATATCTGGTTGGTTGGCCATTACCATCTTGTCAGTCTGTATCTGGAAGTCCCACAGGATTTTTGCTCGGTCATTCTCCACCACCTTGGGAGGTGTTTCCCATTTTGCCCTTGGGGTTTCCAGTCCATACTCCGCACAGATGTTTCGGTAGACTATGCCAGCCACCTAGTTATGGCGCTCCATGTAGGCTTTCCCTGCCAGCATCTTACACCCTGCAGTTACGTGTTGGATTGTCTCAGGTGCCTCTTTGCACAACCTACACCTTGGGTCTTGCCTGGTGTGGTATATCCTTGCCTCTATGGCTCTGGTGTTCAGGGCCTGTTCTTGGGCAGCCAGGATGAGTGCCTCTGTGCTGTCCTTTAGGCCAGCCCTCTCTAGCCACTGATAGGACTTCTTGAGATCAGCCACTTCTGCTATGGTTCGGTGGTACATCCCGTGTAGGGGCTTTTCCTCCCATGATTGTCCCTCTTCCAGCACCTCATCCTCTGTTCCCCATTGACTGAGACATTCTCTGAGTACATCATCCGTTGGAGCCTTCTCTTTGATGTATTCATGGAGCTTGGATGTTTCATCCTGGACAGTGGCTCTCACACTCACTAGTCCCCGGCCTCCTTCCTTACGGCTTGTGTACAGTCTCAGGGTGCTGGACTTGGGATGGAACCCTCCGTGCATGGTGAGGAGTTTTCGGGTCTTAACATCTGTGGTCTGAATCTCTTCCTTTGGCCACCTTATTATTCCTGCAGGGTATCTGATCACTGGCAGGGCATAGCTGTTTATTGCCCGGGTCTTGTTCTTGCCATTGAGCTGGCTTCTGAGGACTTGCCTCACCCGCTGGAGGTATTTGGTCGTAGCCGCTTTCCTTGTTGCTAATTCGAGGTTGCCATTGGCCTGTGGTATACCGAGGTACTTGTAGCTGTTTTCAATGTCTGCTATTGTTCCTTCAGGGAGTGAGACCCCTTCAGTGTGAACTACCTTGCCCCTCTTAGTCACCATCCGACTACATTTCTCCAGCCCGAATGACATTCCGATATCACTGCTGTAGATCCTGGTTGTGTGGATCAGGGAGTCTATGTCCCTTTCGCTCTTAGCATACAGCTTGATGTCATCCATGTAGAGGAGGTGACTGATCGTAGCTCCATTTCTGAGGCGGTATCCATAGCCTGTCTTGGCGATTATCTGGCTGAGGGGGTTCAGTCCTATGCAGAACAGCAGTGGGGAGAGTGCATCACCTTGGTATATGCCACATTTGATGGACATATATATATATATATATATATATATATATATATATATATATATATATATATATATATATATATATATATATATATATATAAAATATAATATATTATATATATATTTTTAAACATAAATATATTTACATATATATTTTCCAATATATTATATAATATATAATTATTAATGTTATGAATTTTAAACTTAATCACAGAAACCACAGAAAAAAACGCGTGTTTCAGCAGTTTTGCCACAAGATATAATTACTAAGACACTGTCTCTATTCGTTTCGACCAATCGGTCTTGTAAAGGGCAGATAATTAGCAACTATGCTCGGAGTAGGAATCCAGTTTTGTCCTTTATTTTGCACCACTGTACTTTATCTTGAGGATAGACTGTTCTTTTTAAAATGTGTATTTTAATGTGTTAAGGTGACCCCAAAAAAATCCATCCGTTTTTTTATAGCTCTTTTTCTCATGAGGTTAAACACGTTGACATTTATTATTTCCGTGTCTTCCAACTACCACATTGATTTTACTGAAGATCTGTTGACTCTGAGGCAAATATGCTCACCACTATTTCACAGAGTTGCACAATGGCATCAAAAATGTAAAAAAAAAATGAAAGCATGCATTATCCTTTTTTTTTTGTACTTTCAGCTTCACTCGCTGGCCCAGTCGATAGATGAGGCCCTCCGTGGTTGGAGCGTATCTGAAAGTTCAGAAGGTCAAGGCCTCCTCATGGACCCGGGAGCCCTCCGTGCCGCCGCTGAGAGCGCCTGCCTGCCTCGCAGCGCCAGCTCCCTGCTCATGGCCTTCCGGGACGTCACGGTTCACATAGACAGCAATAGTTCCTACACCATCTCTTCCGCAACCACCACCACTACCACCACCTCCCTGGGCAACGCTGGCGGTGAGGCGGGCAGCCGGAAGACCTCGCTCAGCGGGATGGGCGGAGAGTCCGCCGAGGAGCCAGAGTTCCCCGCGCCTCCTCCCAGTGAGGAGTTGGAGAATTTGGATCCGGGGTCACGCAGGGGCTCGGCCGTGCCCGTCGCGGCGGGTGCCCTCCCGCTAGACGGCATGTCGGACATCGCCACCTCCACGTCTACCTCCGCCGCTATCGTCACCTCGGCCCAGTCCGACCAGCAGCCCACCCAGATTTACACCCAGTACCAGCAGTACCGCTACACCCACCCTCAGCATCTGACTGCAGGCAGCGGACCCGATGCCCTCCAGGCTCTGGTGGTCTCCTTACCCAGGGATCGATGCCAAGATCCAGCGTCCTGTCGCTCGCCCACCCTTTCCAATGACACGCATCGTAAACGGCTCTATCGCATTGGATTAAACCTCTTCAACGTGTGAGTGGAACCACAGTCACAATAACACCCACTCTTCAAAGTACACTTTTTGCCCTGGGTGTTTCTTTTGTGGGAGGGGCTCACTACAAACAAGAAAATAAAGGCAAAGGCATCGAGGAGATAGAAAAGAAAGGAAGCGTAGGGCATTCACAACGTGAAAGGAGCCATAAATAGAGGGAGAGCACGACTGGCCTTTCATTACTATTAGTTATTGCGAATTAAATTTGATTAAGAAGCACGCATCGCTGACATCCGCTCTGAGCTCAACGCGTTCTCAACCTCTTAAAGGACAACCGACGTCTCCGGACAAGTTGTGTCCATAATTTGTAAAATGGCTTCAAATGAATTCTACTGAGCGTATTTTAATAAGATTCCACCGCATATAGCTATATTTTACGTTTTAAGACTCGCTCTGAATATTCAGGAAGTCTTGTTTTTGAGTTGGTGACGAGTCCGTACGTGACGTCACTAAAGGACCGCCCGCTCACCGTAAAAAAGACGCATTGTAGCGGTCCTACCATCACGTCAATGTATTTTGCTGTACTGTTTGGTTTGAAAACCTTGTGTTGCACCCAAAAGCTGCCAGAAGAGGGTGTCCGAGCGCCATGGAAGGAATGTATCTGCCTGTGGAAATGGGCTGATTCATTCCTCACAACAGCAGTGGCCATTTTTGGGTGCGACATCCCCCCCCACCCGTTTGCCTCAAAATGACACGGAATAAATTATTTAATCGATTGCAAACATGTATGCTTTCCTCTTCAGAACTATTTGAATCATATTCATAACTGGATGTGTAACAAGAAAGCATGTTCTCCGAATCTGAAGCCATTGTTTTTATTCTCCGGCAATGCAAAACGTATTGGCGTGATGTCACATCCTGGGGGCGGGACTTTCTGAAAATTCGAGCTAATTTTTTTGCAGATTT